>NW_028277166.1:8553750-8862500 GCF_051122295.1 Plectrocnemia conspersa | reverse complement strand
TCGATGGTTTAAAGTGTAAAATTGCTAACTCCATATTTGACAACTTTACAGGAGAAACAAAAAACTAAATAGACAACTCATAAAACTTGTCAAGTGTTTTAGGTGCTAAATTAAACACATTATATATTAAAAAAAAATTATATATAATTTTGGAGTTAGCAAATTTGCAAAAGTAGTTAAAAAAATAATACAGGGAGTTTTATGAGTCATTTTGTCTCTCATACTAAAAATTGCCCTAAGATAATATGATTTTAATCTAAACACATTTTTTATTTTAAAATAATTTTAATGTCTTAAAAACCAGTAATAATTAATAATATAAATTTATTGATTTTAGAGGCGATGCCAGTTGAAGCACGTTCATATATATTAATTGATAAGATAATAATATATTATATAAAATAATCTACTGGGCATCAAGTTGCGTTTTTTAATCACCTGTAGATTACCATAGCACAAACTAATTTAAATTAATGCAGCATTAAAAATTAATTAGATGAAAAAACGAACCCATTTTTATATATCTCATATTTAAAACAAATTTTGCTAGGGGCAAATATCCGGTTGAGCTATAAAATAGCATAAATGTTTATCAAATAAAACTAGAACAAAACTCATACATAATAATTGTTTCGCTTTAATCATTTAATTTAGTGGTTTGCATTAGATATATAAATTTTAATAAATATTAATTTATATTTACTACTCACAACTTTTCGGATAATAACCGATTATTGTATTTTAAAACATGATAATGGACTATAGTGTAATTATTTGTTGACATATTTAGATGAAAGGAAATCTTTCATATTAGTAAATATGTGTGCTCAAAAATACATACAATATATACATTAAACATAAAAAATACGATTGTCTCCCCTTGCTGAACGTGTATGGGTTTATATGCAATGTACTTGTATGTAGGTATATGTGAGACGAGAACGAATTTGTAACAGAAAATTCGATTGTAGTCAATTTTTCGATTTGAATAAAAGGCTCCCATCAAATTGTCGTTGGACTCGGAGAGAAATGTCGTCATTTTGAAACGTATAGTAGATTGTGACTATGCCTATTCCGTCGGAAGAGGCAAATAATAAAATAGGACGAAAGAGTGAAGCGCAGATATAAGAATAAAGAAAGAAGTAGAGGAAAAAAGAAAAAAGATACCCCACTAACATTGTGTCGTCCCCTTTGATAAAATTTTAGTTTGCTACAAATTATTTTATATATAAATAGAAAATATTATTTTTATATTTTAAATAACTTAAATATTATTCTCAACAAAGTGCTTGGTTCAGGTATTCGTAATTTTCGTTTGAATAAATAAGGAAATGTTGTATTGACAGGTTTCGCCTCGCTTTCCGCGGCTCAACCCCAAGGGTAGGATATGTCAATTGCTTCAACGGTTCAGTTATTTTACATCAAGTATTCATACCAAAGTTGCTCAAAATGTCATTTTTATGTATACATATGTGTGTGTGCTCGTGAAAATTTCTCGGCCAATACGATCTCAGGTATAGTACCCGCGGCAATAACCCCCTGAGGGATGATTTCCTCGTCGTTTCCACCCCAAAGAGCCTTAACGACCCAACTCACTTACGAGGGCCATTTCAAATGAAAAACTCCTTTACAAGGATGTCCCTGTGATAAGAAAAAGGACGTCCCTTATTATTTGAACGTATCCCGGATCGGGATGTAACTTGTTATAAGCAAACTTTGTGATGACCCTTTCAGAAACCCTTACGTATCTACATATACATATTTATGTATACCGAACCGTTTCAAGATGTACTGCTATCTTGGGGCAAAAAATAATCTGCCTAAACGTAATAATTTATTTATGATTATTATTAATACATTTTGCATAATCATTAAAAGTATAGCAATATGTACATACAATCAATTATTGCGCTTGAATAAAATATTTTGTTACTAATTTTTTTTTATTTATTAAAAACATCACAGGCGTTTGCCCAATGCGTTATATGCGCCAGATAAACACAAGTAGTGGGACACTAGACTGAAATCAGTGACATATATTTTATTCATACATACAATCAAAATTTGCCACTAATTTTATTTTAATTATTTATCACGATAATATCGGTAAGATTGGAAAAATCTAGAATAACTTACCAGTGATGATTGATCTGAATTTTAATTATATATTAAACACTGATTCACATTTATAAATTTGATAAAAATTGTAAAACACTAAGCTTTATATAGGATTTGAACACGGGTTTTTATTATGTATTATACACTAACCATCGCCACTGGTATTTTATGCTAATATATATATATAATATTATAGATCAATATAGACCCAAAATAATCGAAAATAGATTTTTTCACTAAGAGCATTATTAAAGATAACACTGTAACGCGATATTATATTGTACTAATTTTTTTTCTTCTTAATAATTGTTCATTTGTTACTTTTCAAAATTAAATTTCATAAGAACATAAGCTAAGGGAATACAATTAGAAATTAACTTAACATCTACATCATTTTCACCTATTCAGGATCATGCAAAATTTCCTAAATAAATATAATTTGAATAACGGATATTAAAACATCCCTTGAAGCTTAAAAAAAGGTGAAACACTGTTATATCGTTGAAATATTTTACATTTTATAAAAAAATATGCAGAGACGTTTTAATTAATCCATATTAAAGCTTTTGATTCTAAATTTGAACGATAAGGTATAAAACACAAATAAATTTGTCGTAGAGATTTGCGATCACGTTCCTTATTCTTGCACGTTGCGACTAGGACGACAGCGCTTGAGAACGCTCCTTTCGCACAACTCATTCAGGTTGCCAAACACAATAATGTTTTCGGCGATAACTGTGAGGAGCTGAAAAATCTAAATGAGACGGTGTTTATCTATTTTAAATGTGCGGCATAACTGTTTTTCTAATTGTTTTTTTAAATGCTTATTATCGTTTGTATTTTTTTATTATTATTAAATCTTCCGTGGTAACCTGACAGGCGTAAGCCTAACACCTACAAGTAAGTACTAACCACCAGACTAAAAGTCTTTGAATCGGTGACATCGATATACAATTTATAATCAATAGATGTCACTGCGGCTGGAGCAGATTTTTTTTTAAATAATAGCGCATTTACATAAATAAAAATTCGAGTGCCGCTGCCGGGGCTCGAACCCGCAACCTCAGAGTTATTAGTCTGAGACGTTACGGACTACGCTATTCCGTCCTTATAATGGCTATCATGACGCATTGGGGACACCTGTCATGTTATAATGAACGGATTTGTAATAGCAAATAAATAATAAAAATAAATAGCAGCATGAGGTCTATAACAGTAATATGTTAAAATATTTAATTATTCAACGTATAAATTGTTAAATTTTTTTATTCATAGCACGTATTTAAATTACAATTACCAAAACTACAAACTGCTGAATCAAATAAGACGCCTGGAATAATATTGTTGTATTTTTAAAAATCAGACAATATAATATTTAATACTATTTTTAAATTTATACAAAATCGAAGATAAGTTAAGTAAATTAACAATTTTTACAACTTAAATACTTTCAACCTCTAATAAAAGCATCCAAGTAAATATGCATATTTTTAAGCATCTGGTAAAGGCTCACCCTCTCTTATGCAGCAGTATAAAGGAATACAGGGGTTGCAGAATAGTAAAAAATATTCGTAAAAATTTATTTATCATAATAAAAAATCGCTATGTAAATTCTCAATTTGGCATTTTTCTCGAGAAAAATTTGGAAGTAATTTTTCAAAAGAAACACTTATTTGTCGAATGCTTTTTAAAAGTTAGTAATATTAGTAGAATTGAAGGATTTTATCGCCGCCTACGAAAAGCACAATACAATGGAACGACGCGGACGAAATCCGTGTTTTTTTTCCACTAGCGCTTACCGACAGCGGATATAATTGTCAAGAATTATATCAAACAATTTAGTTAGCTAAATTGTTACAAGTGACGAAAGAAAGGCGATCATCATGAAGTGTTTGATATACAATTTATCGCCCTTTTTTGTGGATCGTATGCATTTTTTTTTTTGAGAAATTTTCAGGAAATATTTGTCGAGAAAAAACACACCTCAAGCATTTTATTCTTAAATTATTTTATTTTTAATGCAGACCACATTTTATTACAGTGGATTCTATAAATATTTTTAAGCTTATTAATTAGGAAAAAATATTCATTAAATTTTATTTAAAAAAAGTTTTTTGTGATTTTTTTGTATTTTTATTACTATTGTTTTTTTTTTAATTATTCTTGCAAACTTAAAAATGGTTTCAAACAAGCAACTTATACTTAATTTTAATGAACATATTTTTTTATGAGCTTAAGCTGAAAATCGTATAGGGAACGACACATTATTAATCGCGTTGACAATAACAAATTTAATAAAAATAAATATAATACAAATCAATCTAATATTATAATCATAATTAAGATTATAATCATAATTGTATTTTATGTATTATTTATACACATGGCAAAATTATTTTTTATTAACGGTTCATAAAATAAATAAACGTTAAATATAATAACATTTTTATTAATATATTTTTACAATAAATTACCAATATGTCTCAAAATTATTAAAAAAAAAATTTTGTAATATTTTGATATGCGTTAATGTTAAAATATTTTTTTTATATATATTTAAATATAAAAATTAAAGATACTTTTTATTGTTGTATTCGTAGAGTAATATAAATTGTATCGTTTTATGAAATACTAACAATTAAAAAATTAATTGAATTTATTTTTAAGCCAACCTGTATGTGCATACTACACGAATAATATTATTTATTATATTCTTGAACGTAATAGAGATCGTTCTTTCTTTTCAACGGGAAGATTTACTAAGCATTTTGTAAATCCGTCTTTTATAGGGACGAAAAGATGGATTTGGAGGGATGCTGACAAGAATTTAATATTGCATCGATGTGACCGTGTGTGGATAACAACTTACACATATTAAAAATATATGATTTTATTTAATATAATATTAAATATAAAACATACCCTATTAAAGTAAAAAATTTGGTCCTTAAAACTTCGTACTTCTCATCCCAACGAGCACTCGAATTGAGATGTTCTTGATTTTTTGGGAGTATCATCAAAAATTTTTTATGAAAGTATATAAATATATGTGTGTATTATATGTGCTTATGCGTAAACCAAAAAGAGAAGTTGATGTAGTCGAGATAGGAAGCGAATTACCATACGCATAAGAAACACCCGGGGGTTTTGATATATATTTTTCTATTATTTTCCCTTGGCAACCCTTCGTGTGTGCGGATTTGAAGGTGGATTTCACGTGGGTCATATTGGATGGCGTCATGGAATATATGTATATTGTAGAACCTAAGGGTAGATTTCTGATTGTTACCATTCATAGTCGGAGGTCGCCGAACCTGACGGTGTATGCAAATGTTACACATGCATGTGCCCCGAGGGGGTCGCAGCCACCCCACAGCGCACAAGAAACTATTTCCTCACTTCATTGGGTGGAAATATTTTACGACTTATTTGAATGGTCATAAATCATACCGTAAGCTCTTTATGATAATGGAGGTCCTGGAGATATCTGGAAACGAATTGCATTTCGTTCGCGGGTGTATAAACGAATAAGGCTGGTTTTATTACTGTGTAACAAGCAACCAATCGGGCGTGGTATTATTTTGATTGTTTATTACTGGGATCAAAGAGAAATGAGGAATTTAATCCTATAAATAAATAACATAAAAAGGTTTATCTTGTACATACAAATAGGTACTCTTAAAACCTGGTAATACAAGTAAATAATTTTTGTATAAATGGACGAATAGCAAAACTCGCATTTAACTTATTTGAACATATTCACAATTTTTGTATTTTTTTTAAATTAAGTAAATTTTACTTAATTGTCAAAATATATATTTAAATTTACTATGTACATTTATTATTAAAGTTGAGCGGCGAATCAATTATATTAACTAAGAAAGAAAGAACTGGGTTCAAATCCCATAAATATCCTACTGATTTTCAATTTCTATCGTGTCTGAGAGATCTGAGATTTTAGGAATGATTTTAACGTATTAGGTTTTCTTAGATTTTCCTAATCTTACATATGAATATAATGATAAATAATAAAAACATATCAGGGTAGGTTGTGCATATTGACAGCTATTAATTGTAAGCTGTAATAATTGTTCATATATTAAAAAATGGATTTCAGCTCAACGTAACGTATTTGATTAAATCATGTCATGCTTACAATTAATAAATAAATAAATAATTAAATTTAAAGGCTATACTAATAATAACATAGGCGAAAAAATGATGATTCTAAGATGTTTTTGGAGATAAAAGGTGTAACTTTAAATGTTTTTTATATGGATCTAAAATCCTTTTAATGGAAGATAGCAAGTATTCATATGAAAATTGGTAATAGAGTTAGGGTTCATTTTCTAGCTTTTTTTACCTTTTAAAATATTAAAAAATTTTACACTATCGAACAAATTAAACTGTTTATATCTGAAGTAGTTCATGAGCGTCATAATTTACAACTTTTTTGCGTGTTTGTGTTTATTAATGATTACATTTATGTACTTATGTATTATATTTTAGATGCTTTTTAAAGTTTGCTTAATTTTTTTATTATAAGTTACATAACAAAAACTATCCATGTATTTTTTTATTATTTTATGATAAGAAAAGGTTAATGTTTGTTTGCCGAAACGCCACTAAAATGCGACAGAGTAGTTTAGTTTATACTTTAGATAATAATTATTGTTTGTATTAAAGATTCTCTGAACAAGATAAATGGAGAGCTAGAATCAAAAGTAATATTTGTGATAAGCAATTATCGTCAGATTTATTAAATGAGTTATATACTGTTTTTGTCATAAATAAATATTTTATTGATCGTTTTGAGGCTTTTTTTATCTATATTTTGATCAAAATTTTATTTATATTTTTTCTTTGAGAATTGAAAAAATATATTCTATTTTATATAGTTTGTCTTATAACTATCTAATTTATTATCATCTGTAGCGCAGTGTCATTTATCATACGTTTGATTTAAAAATTCTCAGATTTGTTAATAGATTTTTAAGGGCCTTGAGGTTAATTATGCTTTGCAATAGAAATCTACAAGGTGTCGTGGCGGGGTGCTAGAAACCAATTACATATGGTTTAATCGATTAGCCTTATAACTGAGATTCTATTTAAGTTAATTGTAGCATTTCTTACATATTTTCTTTATAGAATCTTTAGCATTTAATGTAGAAAGCTTTGAGTATTTTTATGTTTTTTCCACTAGTACCACATTAACTACATAAATGTCTGTTTTTATTAACATTAGTTTTCAATAATAGTTTGACTCATCAATCATAGTTAGTTAGATCTGCATTGGAATTGGTCTTTATTCAAATTATATAAAGAAACACTTTTCATAAGTGTCGACAAAAAAATTAATATATATTAAAGTTAATAGCACTTTTTCGTATCAGATTCGTATTGTCTGCATATGAAATATTATTTATAGTTTATTTGCCGATTCATTTCAACATCGTTCATCATTGTTTTACCCATTAGATTTTAAAAGGATACAATTCATTTCATAGAACCACTTTTTGTGATCAACACTATAAATCTATGTATTTTTCTTATAGCTTATTATAAGCAGCAGGTGTTTTGAATACATTGCTTTAGATGTTTAAACATGGATATAAGATCACAATAGCACGAATTAAATAGTATAAGTGCCGCAAGTAGACTGGGAATTATATATTAAAATATACGTGATAATAAATACCATATATTAAATAGCGCAAAGCTTTTTGTATTGTTAATTGATTAGATAAACTATTATTTAAAGCTTATATCAAAGTAAAAAAAATTGCCATTTGATATCATTTGATAGCAGTTTTATAAGTAACTGTCTTAACATAATTAAATTGCACAAATTTACAGAATGGTTATTTATTATTTTTTTAATATTAAAAAATAAAAGTTCAAACCATTACACCTTGACACACATCATTACGCAACTAAGGTCTCTCGAGGATGAGAGAAAGAAAGAAAAAAAGGAAGAAGAAAAAATAAGCGCTTGCTTTTTGATATCGTTCTCTTGTGATCCTTTATAAAATAGCTCCATAAGGCTCGACTACAATTTACTATATATTTATGTGTGCGGATTCGAATATACCCTTTACTCTACCTTAAGTAAAATGGGGAATTTCATTTTGTATCCCTCTCTATATGTACGTATGTGTGTATGTTCCACATTCGAATGATACAGCAAAACCACACGCAAAATGTGTTTTATTTATTATTTTGTTTTTTAAATATACAATTTGATTTTATATATCATAACAGTCAATGATAATAATTGTGCTCAATGTGTTATAAATAATCTTTATTAACTTTCTAACTAATTTTAACATCAAACTTGTCAATAGCACGCACTAAAATCTGTGGTTCACTTTGATTCAATGAAGTTATCTAATAATAAGATCTTTTAGATTTATTAAGTTTATTTTTATTTACAGTTTTTTAAAAAGTCAAAAGTTTTTTAAATTAACCATATTTTTATCCAATAATACCGCAAAAATGATTTATAGAAATAATAATAAATTTTATTAATTTATTATATAATATTATGCGTATGGAAAAGTTATCTATCATCCTTATTCATGCAAGTAGTACTTTGAATGAGCATTATTAGTAGCACTGAGAAACGCTTTCTTAGGTATACATGTCGACGCGATTCTTAGGATTCGTTTGATCGCATTTCCTTCGGTTTTTTTCTTTCACTAATGTTCTTTAATACACGAGATTAACCAAAATAAATCCCAGCATCACGAAACCTTTGTTTTAAAATAGCCAGAGAATAGCTGAAATATATATAATATAAAGGAAATATGATAATGTAAATAATAATCGATATTTTTGATATGTAACCAAAATATATTTAGTTCAAAGTACGAGCACCTTTACGGTTACACGTATTCGGTTTACGTGTACATTTTATTTTGAACAGCATATACGTTGTGTAGAAGATTATAGAACGAAGTATAGGGAACAAATTTTCTTTACGGCTAAGTCTCCTTTGAGGATAATAGATTTTCTATCATGTCTGCTGAGAGGGAGTGGTTGCCTGTGCAAAGGCAAGGGTAGAGAATACGTGTGGGTGTATACTATACACATTGTGTGTTAGTGTGTATACATGTATATATGTATGTGGATTTACTAAAACGAGTTCGAGAGCTTTTGTGTGTCAGTGTGTGTGTGTGTTCGACAGGAGAGCAAGATCTTTACGGCACTATCTCTGTAGCTAGGCATGTCATTTCGCCTCTGTATATTTTCTAACCGCAAAGTGTTTAGATCGGAATTAGGCAATTTAGATACTCGTTTGGGTTACCTTTATCGGGAATAAGAACGGGGCGCATTTTGAGAGAAGATAACCAAGGTGGGTCTTTACGCCACTCCGTCCGCGTTTTTTTTGCTTATGATAAAATATGATTTACAACGTCAATGTATTTTATATACGTACATATATATTTAAAAGGGATGGTATCTGATGGATATTTGTTTACTGAGTGATATACATGCATACGTAGATATTTTAGGTTTTTTATTAGGTTGGAAAAAGAACATCTATTGACTAATAATTATTTTTTTAATCTGTAACAAAACATTGCAAAGTGATTACTGATATCAATACAATACAATATAAAACTTTTGTTATAGTTACTTGAAGTAAAATATTTTTTTATGGTTTAATGTATTTAATTATTTTAAGAAGAGTCGTGTATTCAATTGTAGATACAATTTACAGATGATATTTTTCATGACAGTAGAATAGTAGTATTATTAGGAATTTTTCTGCAATATCGTAAAAGCTGTCAATAATTGATAAAAACATAATAACATGAATTTGTTAGTGACTTTTTTTTTATTAATTATAATAGTTATAAAACATTAGAAGTAACAACATATTTTATATTGATAGTGATACAGCTTGGATAAAAAATGCATAAATAATAATGAAAGATAAAAACAATCTCACGAAGAAAAAAGTCTAAGAACCATTATAAAATAAAAACTACATATTTGTTTTAAAAATATTAGAAATAAATTATAAAAATAATTTATTTTATATTTTATTTAAGATGAGTAAACTAAACTTAAAAATGTATGCTTATGGCAATGACCAAAATTAGTATATACATATATATAAAAAAACTGTCTTACCCTATTTTTTCTATATTTAGTTTTGAAACAACAGTTCTCATTTTTACTTTGTAAATCGTTTATCACATTACATTTTCGATTCTAATAATATTTTAATTTATTTTTTATTATATTAATTTATTGTAATTATATATAGACTTATAAAGCTAACCTTTCGATTAAAATCAAGCCCAAAGAAAAGAGCCATGAAAACTTATTTAGGCAATCTCAACTTTCTTATGAAGGACCATAAATTTGTTTTTATTTAATCTTGCCTTGCTCGTTACCGAATTTAACCTAAATGAAGCTGTAATTAACTGATGATTGATATTTTTGTAATATTTACAAAAGTAGATAGATCAGAATGTGGTTCTTAAAAAAAAGTATGATAAATTTATTAGCAAATAAATAAATAAATAATATTTAAAAATATATTTAAATTATGTATTAAGTTTTCTTATTAATGAGGGGTAACTTCTTGTAGGGAGAAACTTATAAATATATTTTTCAGGGTCCTAGAATGCAACTGAGTAACATTTAGAATATATGTCGTTACATAAATATACATTGAGTGACTAAGAAGGAGTAGAAGGTTATCGTCAGTATATTTATTTTTATGAATTAGGAAAAGAACGTGTGATTGCTGTAACAGGACCGAATTAGAACAAGCATGACAAATTTTCATTATAATGCGGTTCTTCAGAAACAGTAAGACAAATTTAAAAGCAAATTTTAATAACTAAGCTTTTTTTATATATATTAAAAATATATATTTTTCATAATGACTTTGTTTTGCTGGAAAGGGAGAAGAATGGGCGTTATTAATATATATTTCTCAGGGTCCTAGAATGCAACTAAGTAAAAATATTAATAGATAGAATTGAACATAATATATATTGGGTGGCTAAGACGGGCATCTACAGTGTAGTTATTTTCTAAAATCAGTTGAAAAAACAATACACACAGTCAGTGACGTAGTGAAGAGGGTGGGGATCTGGGGGTCTGGACTCTCTGTTCAAAATTCTGGCTACGCCACTGCACACAGTAGAAGAAATAATTTTAATTTTAAATAAAATCAAACATTAATTATTATAAAATATTATTATCATATTAATAATTTTGTTATCATCAATCTTTGGTTAAATATTTAAAAATCAATTTTTACAATAAGTATCTGTGTTTGCAGAAGTAATTTTAATGTTTACCCTGTGTTTTTACACGCACTGGTTCATCCCATACGGCGAACAACCGATCAAAATACAAAAATTCAATAGCATGTGACGATTGCGCGTTGAACGATGTTATTGTCCACTGACTCTTATGAATAAATAGTCTATTTTTGGGCAGGAATCTAATGTTTAATAATGAAAAATTTGATTTGTGTCTGGTAGGAGAAATAAGATTGAGTCAAAATATTAGGTTAATTTGAACATGAATTATTTTTGCCCAATGGGTTAAAATGTATTACTTCACCCTACTTGTTTGCAAGTACGGAGAAAGTTAAACTTTTAAACGACCTTGAAAATGCACACCAGTGGCGTCGTATAAATATTTTTTTTCAGTGAAATTATAAAGTAGGAATTTTGTATCCTTGTTATATTCGTTCATATGTGAGGCGACCTTGGAAATGCAAATCAGTGGTGACGCATTCAAACTTATTATCATAAATTTTCCTATATATGACATCCATACTTTACTCATTCATATGTGAGGTAAGCTAAACTTCAAAACGATTTTGAAAATGCACAGCAGTGGCTGAGCATTACAACTTTTTTCAGCTGTTCTCGCACGTATGAAATTATTAAGTAGGAATTCTGAATCCTTGCCTCACCCATTCATGTGCGAGGCAAGCTAAACTTTTAAACGACCTTGGAAATGCACACCAGTGGCGGCGCATTAAAACTTTTATTTTCGCAATTTTCGCGCGTATGAAATTTGCTTTCTATCTATTACGCACATGAATTATGTATAAGTGTATTTATACACCATACATCGGTTTCTTCACATCCCTCAGATTCTTGCGGCTTCGGCGCGAAAAATCTGGCTTATGGCGCGTCGCATCCCGGGACGCGGGACAATGGAATCGAATTATCCCCAATCTCGGCTTGCACACACATCGGTTTCGGGGATTCGTCATTTCCGCCGAATAAATCGATCATACATATATGTAATATTCTCCTAACCAAAAATAAGGGGGTGGTGGATAGGAGAGGGGGGATGGGTTAGAAGAGAAAAAAATAATGTTTTCGCGATAGATCCGGGGAATTTCTCGCGAAACCCGCATATTACGGGAACCGACATCAAGCCAGAGAGAGAGGGAGAGTATAAAATATAATAATATATAGGCGCTTTCTGATCCGCCACATTTGTACGTATTCAATCTTCTTGGCGTTTCGTTTTGGGACGACATTCGTTACAGAGAGAGGAGGAACCGGAGCCGCTTTTCCGCGGACGTATGTGAGATAGAGGAGGCTTTGGCGCACCCGCCTCACACTTTTGCATTATATATGAAAAAGGGGTGGGAAAAAACCACCCCCGAAACGGCGCCGACCTCCCGAAAACCCTCTCTCTACTATACCTACATACATGTATATATAATACATACACACGCGGAAGAATAAGGCAGTTGAGATATTGTATATTATACGTATTGTACTCTCTTTTTGTTCAGTGTGTATGTAAGATAGATGTAGAAGAAATAAAATAAAAAACTGAAGCTGGATGAAGCCTCTTCGCGAAACAAGAATACTCTCGAATATTGTTATTTCAATAATTTGGCGTGTGTAACGTCAACATGTCACATACTGTGTCGGATTATTAGGAGCTCTGTGTGTGTGTTCTACAGTCGACTGTCAATTTTGTAGAAAGAAGAGACGTAGATGTATGGATTGAATTTATTATGTGTTTTATTCGTATGAATTTGGTTGTGTATTTGATAAATATGTGAATAATAAAAATGACTTTATAGGAACACAGAAAAAATGCAGGATTGAAGCTTATGTTCAATTAATGTAAATATACTGGAAGTGTGGATTATGTTATCTGTCGCGATTTATTCTTCTTCTATATTAGAATTCTCAAAACCCGTACTTACATATGTAAGCTCACGCAAGAAATACTAACGATATGAAATTTATGTAGAACATCTAATGTGATTTTCTAGGTCAATATTTAAAAATAGTATTACATATAATAAATACATATGTATTTAGTTACACTAATAATTTATTATTTTTTTATGTTCTAGAGATGCTGATAGTTGAAGCAAGTGTTTTTTTACTCAATTTGCAATCTATTGTACTAAAGAGAAAATTTCACTGGAGTACAAACTTACTCTTAATGTCTTAATTTATTATGCTGCTAAAGAATTTTAATTCACCAAAACTCTGTATCGGAATTGAGTCAAAGCCATAAAGATTTTACTCTAAGAATTACATCAATTCGCAACATTTAATTTTCAAGAATTTGTATCTTGAATTAATGCTTCACTCATGGTTATTTTTATGTCGCAATGCGAAATACCCAAAACATTTTTCTGTGTGAGATGACGTAATATGAACAACAGATAACTGAATTTTTTTACCAGTACGATAGATCAGTTGTATAAGTCGGTGACTAATACCCAAAAAACCTGTTTTGAATCCCATTTATTTATGGTTACTTAAATGCATTCATTATCAAAGTTTAGTGGTGAATTATATATAACAACATGATAGACCATTGGTATAAGCTGGTGCCTTAAATCTAAAAAGTGGCATTCGAATCCTAAGTAGATTGTACTGTTTTTTAATTATCTGTCGTATCTGAGAGATTTAAATTAGTTATTATTATATAATTATAATTCCAAACGATCATCACAGATTAGGTTTTCCTAGATTTTCCTATTCTTACGAATGAATAATATTATGAATAATTAAAAATAAATCGAGATAGGCTGTGCATAATAACATAGATTAGGAATACTTATAATAATGGGCTACTTCAGTTTATAATATTAAATATTAATAATTTAAGGAAGCAATAGCGTGGTCCGTAACGTCTAGACTAGTAACTTTGAAGTTGCTGGTTCTGAGCCCCGGCAGCTGCACTTGAATTTTTATTTATAAAAATGCGCTATTATTTCAGTGACATTTATTAAATATAATTTGTATAGAACATAATATTGCACATGGCAAAGCTCCATCCAGTTATAGATAATCCATAAATATGTTCATAGGAATATATCCTATTTTTTTTAAATTCAAAGACAAGCACATCTATAAATTATGTGATGGTTTGCTGATGATGCAAATCTTTGTGTAATGAAAGAGCAACTAAAATGCTTTAAAATAAATCTGATTTTGCTGAATTGACGTAAAAACTATATGACGAATAAAAAAATTGATAAAAAATTACAATCAAATCCTCTATACTTGTGTAAGGATTATCTATGCTCTAAAGATTATTAATGTGACATGGTTAATACATTTGGATACCAATATTTTTTTTTAAATAATAGTATACTTTGCAGACATTATCATTTATATAAATAATAATTTATTAGTTTCTGCTGTGAAGTGAAGAGATAAACATATCACATAAAGCCTTGGAAAACTTAAATTAAAAAAAAAGTAACATTTTTTGCGTCGAAGGATTGATAAGAGAAAGAGAGAGAGATTTAAATTTTTGATCATAATCGTTCGATGATTATTATTGCTGGATAGTTGAAAATCTTAGAAGAATGGATCTTATGATGAACAGCTAAAAGACTTTCGAGGAACTTTGACGTCTAGCAATGGATATGTTCCTACGACTTTTAAGGAAAACAATTCATGCCATTCAATTTACATCGACATACTTGTGTGAATCTTAAGCAGACTTTCAGATCGCAATCAAAGTAAAATTTATATATTCGTGTAATATTACTTTTGTAAGGAAACATTGATCATTTCTTCATAGTGTGGAATAGAAAAAAGTATGGCAACCCTTGTATGTTCTCAAGTGGTAAAACATTATATTAGTTAAAAATTATAAGAGCAGCATTTTTCTTTTTTAAAGCAATTATTATATTCAACTTTGGAATATATGTGAAATTTACCGAAGAGATTCTCAGAATTTAAAATATATTTTTTCTGTTAATATGTTAAAGTTGAAAGGTCAAAACTGATCAAAATAAAACTTAGTAAACTAAAATAAAACGAGAGGTAGAATTTTTCCTAGTAACAATCATCCCTTTGAGCAAACTCGAAATAAACAATTTGCGCAAAACCCATCTCTGACATCCCGCCTTTTGAAAGACATAAGTGCAATTAGAGCCATCATTTACCAAAGACAACCTTATGTACTGAAGCATAAGGTCGATTTTCGCTCGCACGTCAAGCGTTCGCACGGTGACAGGGTACCACCCGGCAAGAAAAAGGGTATCCTCTTGCGGGAAAAGTCGTCCCGGCGTATCCTGTCACGGAAAATATATACTATATACTATTATATATACCTACATATATGTGGGTGTGGTATACTCGCGTGTGACGTCTCACCGAAATGTTATTTCTTTTGCGCATCGGATCCAATTTTGGATTACATACATTCGAGAGGGAGCCCGCTATGTACCCGACATATCAATAATGCGGCTGGGGGGCAGGGGCGCTGGGGCGCGGGAGGGGCTTGCTTGAAATCCACTAAGAAATAAGTCACGAATAATTCGAGTCGAAAATGGAATCAGACAACGCTGGATGAGATTCCAAATAATGCTGTTGGAGAAGGAAAAAAAATGGCGTGTGATTTGAAAAAAAATGTGACCTTTGCTATTGAATGATGGGCTGTGCCCTCTGAGGGTTCGGGGCATTGACTCTTAGTCCGTGAAAAATAGTGATAATTAAAACATAACATAATATTTATATTTTAAAATGGATCTAATCATTACACAATAAACAGCTTATAAATAAATCCTCACTGAGGAACATATCTGTGCATATACCTTTACGTATATGAGCATATCTGTGCGTCTCTTCTCTCGGGCCGTGTCTGCATTTCTGCCTTCTCCTCATTGGAGACAAGCCTTAAGTATTAAGGGTTGCAAAGCTAATTGACAACTCACAACCATGCAGCGACCATCCAGCCAATTGTTGCACTCGTTTCTTCGAACGCCTCTAAAAAGCTTGACGGACATCTTTCCGAGATCGAATTGTGTAACGGGAATATTGTAGCCTTACGGTGCTTTTTCTCTTCCGGTGATATATTGTTTCACGTGACCGTTTCGCAACAAAAAAATATTCTTTCAATGCATCGGGGAATATTTGCGTGTTATTTATGTGGAACATTTTTTTATAGACGTGACGAGAGCTGTTGTTTTTGATAACAGCTACGAATGATGTTAGTAATGAAATCAAGAAACGAATAGCGTCAGAAAATAAGTGCTATTTTAGCTTGATATAACAAATAAAATTACTAATAAATATTAACGAAAGATTATTAATTAATTAAACATTGACTAGACCTGTGCTGACATATGCCTCTAAGAGCTGGACGAACAACTATATAGAGCTAAAGAGGCGTATCAGAAACAACCAAGAGCTGTTCAACCTGTACCAAGGAGAGAGTAACGCTTTTGGAAGGCTTCAGTTGGATAATAAACTAGATGGACGAAGATCGGCGTAACGAATGACGTAACGAAAGATTAGAGTGTAGCTGAAGCCAACAACAGAAAAGTTCTGGTGCAAGACTAAAAGAGCTGGCAGAAATTCTTAGAGGGTGCGAAGACCGATCTTGGGTTGTTGGGCCAGAAATGAATAAATTAATTCGTACCGTGCTCTACTTCTTTTGTGAAAGTTGTTTTTTGTAGTACAGAGATCAGTGATGTATAGTCTTAACTTTTGTTGTTCGTTGTGTTTCGTTGTTCAAGTGGTCGGTATTGTGACTTTTTAGTTTGTGATGAATGGCGAAGAAGGTTAAAACTTTCTCTGTTTTTTTATTATATAATATTGTATTGGCTACTTTTAAATGCTTTCTTTTTCATTACAAGTAATACATACATTAGTGGATAAATAAAAATATAAAATTATACTTTTTTAAATATACTTTCGGGAACATTCGTGATCATTGCGACGAATATTTTCGCAAGGACTTTATTTAAACTTTATAATTCTAATAATTATTTATTTTTTGTCGTTTTAACCCGTTTCTTTTTTAGACGTGATCTGACTTGTTCATTTATACAATATAATAGGTAAAGTTATTAAATTATTAAAAAATATTATTGTGCAAATATTTTCATATCACCTTTTTTGTTATTTTTATGTATATGAGATATTCTCGCAGCCTTTGCTCTGCATCTCGTATAATTTTAAGCTTTCGAAGATCAGATTAAACTCTGGATTTCGATGAAGGTAAGCGTGAAGAGCGAAGCAGCTGCTTTTTTGGTCAGTCAATACTCGGCGTAGCTCCACTTAGTGCGTTTTTGTATGTTACTTTTAAATGTACTATTTTATTTTATTACATAGACAAACATATATAGCATCCAGAATTAAATATATTTTGATTGCTATTATAAGATAATCTTTTTTTAAATTGTAATTAAATATCTAATGAACTATATTTATTTACATGATTTTTTGTACAAAAAGGATGATCCAAATATCTAGACGTGAGTTTTTTAAGATAACGAATTAGGTATGGTAATATATGATTGTTTATCGCTGTATTTTACACTGCTTTTATCGATAGTATTTTTTTGTCTAAAGATACATTTTACTACCAAAGGCTTAAGCATAATTTCTATTGTACTTTTTTTCTCACCCGTGTTTTACATTAAATTTTTAAATTATACTTTTAGACCAACTTAATCTAAATATTTAAAATATTTTTTTTTTAAAACAATTTTCAAATAACACACGCACATTTTCGTCCACGTGTAGTGATACTTTGACATGTCGTATATATAGAGGGTGTACTATATGTGGAGTGTGCGAGAGAGAAAGCGAATCCACACACGCCGCATACCCACTTGTATATAATAAAGCGGGTAGCACACCTCCTACGAGAGAGGGACTCCCACGTGCGAATTGCGAAGGGAGGAGCGAGGGTAAGTAATGATGCGGTAGGGCGAGAGAGAGATGTATATTATTATGTGGAAGAATATAATTCGACTCCAAGCACGGGATACAAAAACCGAACCGGAACGCGGTTCGCGAACCACTATGGCAATAAGTTTTAGCACCACCGACATGATTTATGCTCAGTGGCTTTGACGCAGCTTTTTGCGCCGGAATTGGTTGGTGTGATATCCGAATTTTTGACGGTGGAAAATATAGTATGATTTGAAATAAAATAGAAGGTTGTATCGCGTCCAGGGTGACTCGTAAAGCATGCGTTAAAATAATAATTATAAATTGGCTGATAAAAATATAATTCATATTACTTAGTAAAGCGAGATATCTGTACTTTAATGATAATATATTCGGTTACTCGTTGCTTTATAAATTATCTAAGCATTTTTTCAAAATCTTATAATCGACCTAATAATTTATTAAACAAAAGTGACTATGTGCCACTCAATCCACAGCAGTGAAATGCAGTGAATTTTCTACCGGTTATTAAATGTATGTATAAGTTCAAAAAGCAAACTCAGTATTTTTAAAGAGTTTTCTGTAAAGAATTTGACTGACATTAAAATTATAAGCTTATCTTTTTTAAAAATTTTATGTTTATTTTTGGTTTCGACCAAAATCAAACATTATTCAAGACTTTTTTGGCTTAAATAAGTAAATTATTGTTTCTTTTGGTATTTTAAATTAATATTACATAAAAATATCTGTGTTGTTAGAAATTGTTTATGAGCAAATTTTATTTTAATTTAAATTTTTATTTTATGATCGATTTTTATATTTAATTTTTTTATTATATAATAAAATAAAAATACATGGTAATAAATATTACTTCTTTTAAATCAATAAAAATACATATATATTTAAATTTTAATATGGTATTATGATAATATTTTTTGAGCAAACCGAGTTGTATTTGCTACAACAATAAAGGTCACATAAACAGCAATGAAATGAGTCTTTTCGGCAGCAGGAATAATTAAAATAAAACATTTAATGCTCTATTATTTTCATATGTATAAATGGAGCAGTATTTATAATTTTAATTTTATTTTTCGATTCTTCATGACTTAATTATTATATCAGAGTATGTTATCGTCTACTACTTATACTAATTACTATTTCATATATTTGAAAATAACGAATATACTAAAATATAAGTTACTTCAAACGTAGACGTGTGTCAATAAAATAATATCAAAGTCAGATAAGCAAATACAGTAACCAAAAGACATTTTAACATGTGACATACATTTTTTTAAGCAATTTAGTTGTGATTCTTTCTGGCTCTTATATAAATTGTTTAATATTTAAGTGTTATTGTATTATATGTACTTATGCTAACATACAATTGTGCTGCTTCTAAAATTGACAGATTAGATAACACGTTTCTGGAATTTTCATTCGTTACTTAACAAATATCAGCCTGCCTATCTTTTAGGTATTTCCCAACCAATTCATCCGATTAAAAGAAACGATAAGGATTCTATTATACAATTCTATTTAGTTATCGCCCCATCAGCTTAGTAAAATGTTTGAAACAATAGTTATGGATAAAAAGAATTGTTGGGAAATAAAAATATTAACGAATAGTTTGACTACAACAAAAAATCACTCGACAATAAATCATGCGGTTATTTTAATATAAAATGAGTACGGATCTTTTATTGTTAGATATAGAAAAAGCGTTCGACACAGTATGTCATTATGGTTTTATTAATTAACTATACAAATACAAAACCTCTGCTACTTTTAATACGCTCATATTTAAGAAGTAGAAGCTATGTTGTTTTACTAAATAATGTACACTCGATACCGCGTAAAATTCCAGCTGAAGTTTTCTCATACCTTTTCTCTCTATCTTGTATACGAATGTATATAACACATTGTAAACATGAGAATGGTTATAAAGCAGTAACATGCATAATATATATAGTTAGTAAAAACGTATTAAACATATTAATAATAAAAAAATTGCTTCCAAAATTAGTATTCAAACATAGATGAATTTTAATATAATAATATTGACACATTAATATCGTAAGAGATAATATATAATGTGTTTTTTATATGTATTTAATTAAAAGTAAGTAAAAATGACATGTTAAATAAAGAATATATACGTCTTTATATCATGTTTTATACAAATTAAAAAACATATATCATATAAGTTATCAAAGTTACAAAAAAAACACACATAAAAATCTGATATATCAAGATCATTTATTTAAATTAATGATACATGACCTTATAAATTATTGTGACCATGAGTTTACAAACAATGCGTCAACATTAGTTTGATATTGAAATTCAATTCTTAGATTATATATTTATTCACTTGAAACATACAGTGATCTTTTTATTAGAGCGTTTTACCTGATCATTAATAGAAAGCTGTCACAGAATCACGCCATTTTGTAAGTTCTCTCTATATTTGTACATTTGCCCTTATGTATTGAGATTTCTGTCGCAGATGATTTAAGTTACTAGTTGTATAGCAAATAGACAAACTATTGATCATCATATTAGATTATTGATCGCTAATATCGAATCCAAGTACGATGAAATAGTGTTTTGCCTCTAAGCACGCTCGTGCGTTACGTTAATAATCTATAAATTGGAAGAAAAAGTCAAACCCTTTACTTTTATCACCCAAAGAGTCTTGCAAATGAGTCGCAAACGCTTTGTAAATAGAATCCACAAGTAGCAGATAAATATAATTGACGCCCCCACCCTTACGCCATCAGAGAAGAGGAGCATTCGCAACCCCCCCGGCGTCTGTTTACGTCGACCAAAACGAGGCCGCGACCTTGCCCACCGCCTCGTACGTCGACCGAGGTCCCATTTAAAACCCGCTCTACGTTTCCTGCAAGCACAACACGATAATTAAATCCATTATGAATGAGAGAGAGAAAGTGCGAGCGAGACGCCCGACCCCGCGCACTGAGCGCAGCAGAAAGAGAGAGGGACACCCTCGCCCTTGGGGTAGGTTAAGGCCCTCATCACTGGGGTCTTAGATCTTATTCACGACGGAGGCATTAAGACCGAGAACCGGCGTTTGTGAATAGGCCGCGGTCTAAGTTTAACGCTCGCTCCGTCTCATTTTCGCCGCCTTAATGGGTATATCCCCTTTTATTATTTAAAGGGGAGGCTGGTAGAAACCCACCCTCTACCGTTCGAGTCTCCCGGGCGTCTTTTTGCCTCGCCAATAATGAGGTCGTCGCCGACGCCACTTTCTCCGCTCCGGCTTTCGCTGCTCGAGGAAAATGCGAATTTCCGACGACTGTGGTGTTTACCGCTTGGAAAACTCACCCCCTGAGTGTGTCTGGGGATTGTTTTAATAACGAGGGTTATCAGGTGAAACATTAACCCACTAACTGAGTTTGATGAATCAATTTGTGAGTGCGGTAGGGATTTGTTTGAGTAGTGTTGGTTTAATATTTTTAAGCTGTACTTTCTCATTATATTATTGTGAATATTCTCTTTTAAGAAACTATAATTTACGCAGATGCACATGCTTACGTTCAAAGCAATATTGTTTATCATAAATAATATGTATTTAGTTGACACCAAAATATTTTAGATTTATATCAATATTGTATCAGAATCTGTGTTGTAATACAATAATCAAATTATCTTTATATATACGTGTAATGCATTAATCGAAATACATATAAGTATCGTTATATACACGTGTAAGGTATTAATCAGGTCATCACCTTTAAACTATAAATACGGAATGAATAAAGCATCATTCGCTAAAACCACTGCATCATACAGTCGTATTATTCACGAAGCATCCTACTTCCTTTGCTATTCCATAACAATTCGCCCATTGGAGACACAGCGCTAGAGAAATGCATGAGTAGAAGAAAAAGTAAAAACGAACTCCATTGATATGTTGTTGTTAGCCTCTATACTTTATAGTAATATGTGCTTTGACACTATGTGCATGTATTTAACATTAAAATTGTTTGACTAGTGGGTTAGTGTGGTTTCGCGAAATATTTTCAATAAAATACTTGATTTTTGAATTACAAATATCTCTCGTATAAGTCACGAACTAATTTAATTCCATACCATAATTAATTTAATTATTAGTAATTTTATATTTTTTTATTATTTGGTTAAAGGGTAAACCAAAAAAACATAACTCGTTAATCCACTTTTTTTCTTTTTCCGCATCGCTTTTTTATTTTCTGTTCTCGTGCTTACTTTCTCTGGAAAAAATTGTGCTAGCGCGCTTCTGTTTTTTCCGAACATATTACATGAAAAATGTGCATTTTATCGGAAGCAATTTTGACACGCGAAAATTCGTCGCTGGGAAATTCTTTGTCGTCTCTTCTCTTCTCATATTCCCTCTGATGTGTGTCTACGTGGATCCGCGCTAGTTTCTCCTCTCGCCAAAGTGTATTTGTTTGGGGGGCATGAATATGATATTTTTGCCTCGTATATTTTGTCCAAAAGACAAACAAGATACGTCTTTCCAATCCCCATAGGTATAAATTTTCCATTTTCCCGTGTCTATTTTTCTTATCTCGCGTACACAAAAAAAAGCGCCACTCTCTTTCTTTAGCCTATTTTGGGTGGGGCCTTCCATGTAAAACGAAATCCATCCTGCAACACTAACTCATCCTTTTTCGCTTACGTAATGTACACATACCAATGTATAATATATTATCTACAAAAGTTGCATGATCGATTCGAGAGAATGGGAGGCAAAACGGGTGGACGCCGTGTGAAAAATACAAGGTGAAATTCATATAATTGCCAATTTGAAACGTCACGCGCGGATTATCCATATGCGTACATACCAAGGTATGTAGGTTTTTGTACTCTTTTATTGTGAAAAGACACGAGGGAAGCCTTGCAAAGATCTCTTGTTATGTTCTTCGATGTAACTCTCTATTTGGGGTGTATATTATATTTTTGAAAAATAAAATGAATATTTAAATTTAATTTGTCATGCTTCTCTTCATGTCGCGAACAAAGAGTAACAAAAGCTTTAAGGAAATCGTAAGGCACATTTTATATAAATCATAATGTTATATATATTTTAATAATAACATACATACATATATTTCATATTATATCTTTACGGTACGCCTGATGAAAAACACTTTAAATAATAATTACTTAACCTATAAAATATATTAATATTCTGCACTATAAAAACACAAGGAAAAATATTAATTAGACTTTTTAAAATCTTAATTTTCAACAAACTATTTACCATCAAAAATTAAATTATTTTAAAAACATTGGCGGCAATTAGACACAGATTGAACCGCTTCAGTAATATTTTATTGATGATTTGAATTACATTGTTTTTTATTTATATACCGCGAACGGTGCGCGAGGCCCGCACCGGCGTGCGAGCCCGCCATGTCACCAAGAGAAAGTAAGTGTCCGTTACGTCAGCGTTACCAGAGTGCCGCCAAGTTTTGAAGATAAATAAAATAAAATAAATACTTATAAATGGACCCCCTACGCCTACACCATCTCCATTGATAAATTCAAAGTTGATATTAATCATTATTTTTTTTATTATTTTTTATTGAAAATTTGAGTATCACGACTTGACAGGTTTCATGATGAGCATTTATAAAATTTAATTTAAAAAAATAGTTATGTTGCACACGTAAAATAAATAAGCATCATCCCGCCTATTTTTTCAGCTTCTCATAGTCATCACCAAGAAGCTTGTTCTTGCTTATTCTCAAGCGCTAATAGCTTGGCCGCAGCGATGAAGAATAAGAGATGTGATCGCGACTCTCTAAGGTTTCGAGCATTACACTGTCCATTAGCAACTTAAAATAAGTGCTTCATTGAGTAGACGCTATGCTAAGCATGCAATAAAATATATATACCAACGTACTTTTTCTTGTAGAGATATCTAAGAAATTTTCTGCACTCAGATTCCAGACAATAGAGCCATATTCTAAGACGCTGCGAATTAGCGTATTGTACTGAACGTAAATCGCTAATAAATTATTTAAGTGACACGCGCTCCGCATAACGAAACTGAGAATTCTCGACGCCTAATCTCACATTTTAGTGATATGCATAAAATAATAAATATTACAATAAGTCATTATTGTTATTTGACTGCATGAAAAATATATTTACAAAGTTTTAGTATGGTATATAAATTATAATAAATTGAAATTGTCTATCTTTTATTTACTTACAGCTTTTATCAAAATTTGTTTACAATGGTAAAGAGTGAAATTTTGTACTAATAAACGTAGTAGTATATAAAATAATACTCTTTATTAGAAAATAATTTTAATTTAAAATACAAGCTTTTTATATATATTTTTATTGCTAATTCTTCTCACACTAGATTTTATAAGTAAAGCAAATCTTATGCCATAAACTAAATCAGTGTTCGAATAAATTAAATTTCTCTGAAATAAATATAAATATTATCCTCGAGCTTTTTTAAACAAATAAAAAATATCGTGATCCATTACTATAAAATAAATAATTTAGGAACTTATTATATTGCTAAATTATAAAACTTTAATTAAAAAAAATTGAGCAAATTTTGTTTTTTGAAAAAAAATTAAAATACCTAATAATACTATTTTGCTTCTTCATTTTTTAACACATATTAGGAAAATATCTTTTTTACAAAATAACAAGTAAACTTAAAATTAAATGTGAGAACTCCATTGTCACTAAACTAAGTGACATAATGTTCGTAAACCTGCGAGAAAAAAAAAATTCTTAGTAATACCTCATTTCTATCAATTAAAGTTATTCACAAAATATAGACAATTTCTTGTTATACTCACAAAAATATATATTCAACTTTTCAACCACATAAGCTCGACACTTTTCTACACGGATTAGTTCGTCGCTTTAAATTAATAAAAGACTTACACGATTCCGTGCTTTTCGTTTGTTCTTTCTCTTCTTATATATATGTACATATGTATATATATACATATATACTTATGTATTTTATACTAGTAGGTGTGTACATGCTTTTCTCCGTCGCTCGAAAAGCGAAAAGAAAATCCCGTTGCGCGAAAGAGACGTTAAATGTTAAATCAATTTGGCATTCGGGTCACGTGACACACGTGCGCCTCTCGACAACTCGTTCTTCCGCGTCGAAGCCTTTTAGGGGGCGCTTAATTTCTGGCGACATTCGCACCTAATTCGCACCTTTTCGTTTTGATTATGTATTTATTGGTTAGCTGTTAGCACCAGCTATTATATAAGTCAAACATCTGAAATTTATTCTTATAAAAAATATAAGGCACGAACTTCGATAAAAATCAAACGTGAATATATTGTACCTTATTTATTTTATGTATTTAATATTTTATATTAAAATTAGTTAACAATGCAAAACCTTCATGTGATCAAATTGAATCAAATTTATTTTTTACAGATTTTTGTTGTTGCTTTTTTATAATTATTTTAATAGTGAAAGTTTGTAAATAGCTATTTAATATTTTTTAATATTGTGATTAGATGTATTAGTATATAAATAACGAGTTTAGTATTCAACAGGCTGATGCATAGTTATACACAATATGATCCATGTGAGCGTTCAAGACCTTGACCAAGATCTTAGCATGCACTTTCAAATATCAAATATCAAGTTTTTTTTTGCTTCTCGATAATAATTGCAGATCAGAGTCATATCCTGTCGTCCGTAACCCACATATAGGGTGTGAACCCAAACAGTAATCCCAGACCAAAAGGATATACACATATAATGAAAAACCAGGTGAATACGTGTGCACATATCAAATTTCAATACACGTGTTTCAATTTTTATCATTCGCCACCCCCACCGCCGAAAGGCCACCCCTTTCAATTCCCAGTCCACCCTTCTCCGAGAGCATCCCTAAAAGCAAAACCATCATTTCCAAACATTCTGTGTGACTGAAATAAATATTCTGCAGACAAGAGAGTAGGCACTTTTATTATGCTGCCAAGGGATATACACCAGCTACCTCGTCGTCGTCTACCTGTTTATTTTAAATTCAAGAGTTACGCTCTACGTTTGGATATATGGAAATATGGAATAATATTTTTTTTTATATTGCGAAATATAAATATAAACACATACGTATCCCGAACGAAAACACAAAGAGAACGAGAGAGCGACTTTTATGAAAATATGAAGTCTCAAGGCGTCCCACCAAATAGAATATGATTCAAAGGGCGCTTTATTCTCTATGAAACTGAAGCTTTATAGGACGAGGCGCCATTTTCATATACGACATTTGATGAACAAACGAGAGAAGAAAAATAAAACGATATATCATAATATTCACCTTTGAGTCAGAGCATCGCATGAAGAACAATTATAATTCAATTCATTGAATGAACCAATAAATATGAAATAATTTAATGGTATTATGTGTATATAAATATATGTAAATTAATATATGTTTAAAAAATGTTACAAAACGATATACATAAAACATGTAAAAGGCAACCGTGGCAACTTTTTCGACTAATACGAAAGAGGGCGTAGAACGAAGAAGCAAAAATGTCGACAATCTGTCATGTATTTCTTTCTTTGAAATGACAGAATGACAACTCATCGTGTATACGCAGTAATACGAAAGCCCTATATTTATAATATTTTATATAAAATATGTGTGTATGCATGTAAATACATGTACACATATGTACATATACAAATACATACATATATACTAACATATGCAAGCAAAATTGTGTTCCATTAGAATCAAAAACATAAATTATAAACTATACATATGATAGTTAACTGAAAAAATGAACATAAGTTAGATAGGAGTAAAATTACTGTCTTTAAATTTATTGATCAATCTGATATTTATTTTTAATGTCATATGTATTAGCAATCAAATTATTTGAACGAAAAAATATTATTTTTACTCTTAACATTTAATTTGATACTTAAAGAACTCAGTTTTTATGATACTATTTAACATAAAAAAATAGATGTCTCAATAATGAAATTGTTTAATAAAATAAAAGATTATATTATTTCTATCTCACATAAAATTTGATACCTGAAGTCTTTTAAAATCCGTTCTGAAAACCTGTTGAATTTTTAATTCCGCGGATTGAATATACGAGAAAGTGTATGGTGAGATTTCAAAGGGATTGGAAGCTCTTAAGCCTGGCCAAACAATAACAGCAAGATTTTATTGTGAGCAGCATTTGCACAAAGAAGTAAAAAAGGCCTGTATTTACCAACGGAAGTCGAATAGTTCTACAACACAACAATGCGCGTTCCCATGTGGCATAATTACCTCTTGATAAAATCAAGTAACTTTGTTGGAAATTTTTATTTCATCCACCTTTTTCTTCAGACCTTGCTCCTTCCGACTATCACTTATTTCAATCGATGCAACATTTCTTATGCGGTAAAAAACATTCAAAATACAGACTATGTGAATAGGAGGAATATCGAAATATTTTGAATTAATTACTCAAATATTTTATGCTAATAGAATTTTAAAAAATCCAAGAGGTTGAAGAATGTTATATAATTAGAAGAAAATATGTTTTTAATTATTTAAATAACTGCCTATTACATGTATACATTTTATATATATATTACGTGTAAATATAATTTCACTAGTATTTTAGTGAAATCATTTCGGAATACATTTTCACTAGTAAATATATATATTTGTACTAGTAAAATTATAATTTCACTGATAAGTGTAAAGATATTATATACTGTTCTAAACTATCATTTTCTATGTGTGAAACGTCCATTTGCGGTTTTTTTTCCAATATGTTTATCCTAAACTAAATTTTATACAAGTATTCAATCATCAAAATAATGCTTATTTTTAATATATTTCTTTATATTATTTTGAGCCATAGACAATAAAATTTTACCGATGTGTTATAAAATGAAAATTATTAAACGTAGTGCGACACATCACATGGTAAGACTAAACTATTTAAACTAAAACCTAACTCTAAACGAATCAACCAAACCAAAATAACGGTGAATTTCTAAAGTTATATTTTTACTAGCTATACTATATTTGCGTTAACACTGTCAGTTCGAAAGATATACATTTCATCATTATTTATAATTAAGAAAGAGATACGTTCGATATACTTATCATTACTCCGATTGATTGATAAATATAAAATAATATAGTAATGATTTTAATTTCTATAAATTTGTTCAAAATATAAACATGAGAAATGATAAGTATATCGAACTTATATTCATATCGTATGCTTTAGAGCTAATAGTGAAGCGGTAGCCCAAACTTGTCATCTCTTTCCTAATTATGAATAATTATGAAATGGATAGCTCTCGAACCGACTGCGTTAACTCAAATAGAGTATATATCAATTAAACCATTGCTTTTATATTTCACTAAGCAATATCAGTGAAACTGTATTTATTTTTACTGCGCTGATGATCCAGAAATTTGACACCACATCATATGACAAAATACTACAATATTTAAAATAAATTAACCTAATGAAAGTTTGGTTTGCTTAATTTGTTTAGGCAAGATTTTTGTTTGAACAGAAAATAAACGTTTTGTAATTGTGAAATTGAGTTTAATAGACATTTTAGAGCAGCATATAATTTCACTTGCGCCTATTAGTTGAATTATATTTTTATAATAGTTATTACAATGAATCTACCTGTGAAAATATATTCGAATATGATTTCACTAAAACGGTTAGAGAAAGTATATTTATATTAGAAAAACATAACTGTTACATTAGTATCTTCACACGATTTGACTCAGACAGAAGAAAGGTACTAGTTTGTAAATTAAATTTAAAATATTATTTTTTACAAAAACACAAAAAAATAAAAAAAATATATAAATGAACTACTAAATATATGTTGTGATCAAAATATTCTAAAATAAATTATTAAATAGAAAACCACTATTTAAGTACAATTGCAATATTTATTTATTGTATACAAAAATAGATTGCCAGATGAAAATACGCATAGCACGTTGATATTCAACGGTCCAACACACTAGTGTAGAATAAATGTATACATGCATACATATGTATATACAGAGTTTTCCATATAAAACGCAATAGAAAAAATAACATTTTTCTTCATATCCGGTTTATTTCCACAAAGAAATACTTCGGATAAGTAAATTGAGTTAAACCGCTCAAAAAAGGTGCTTAATATTAATATAAAATATTTATTCCACATCTTCCTCAGCATTATGATATATTAATAAACAATTTTAACTAAATTACTATTATTATTATTTTGCTAAATAAAATTTATTTCAATTGAAATAAATTGTAAAGGGTTAACGTAGAGTATGCTTTCGCTACCGTTCGCCTGTAGTAGCATTTGATATAACTTGATAAACGGAGCCTGGGATTTTATTTTGAATGTCCTTCCGGTGGATATACGTAAAAGTGTGTATGTATATGTGTAAACCGAGCGAAAAATGAATAACGAAAGGGATGTATAAGTTTTCATACGTGGAATACGAGAACGAAGGATATTGAAGAAAATACTATGCAGATGTAAAATGGCGACGTTTCACTCTTCATATATACATTCGTGTCGCGGATAACTTTATCGATTCTATTTATTATATATATTTGTATGTTTATATGTATACATGTGTATTACTTGCGTACATATGTGTATTTACAAATTTTATAAAATATTGAGGATTGATGATCACAGAAATAGAAAGTTTGATACCCATGTCATAATAATATAAATATAAACTAATTTATATTAAGTCTCATGATAAGATAAGACAGGAGAAAAATCTTTTTGTATCAAATTCATTATGCTAAGTATTCTTAAAAAATGATTATCACCCAAAACTGGTCAGACAACTGTAAGACGTTGATTCTAAAAATTCCCCTATTAGATCTGACTTAAATATTTTTTTTAGAGATAAAATCTGAGTATCATAGGAAAGAAGGTAAAAAGATGATCAAATATGTATCGCATGAACTTACAGAAAAGCAAAAGAGCAACGTTTTGAAGTCTTACGTTAGTTCTCAAAAATAATTAAAAATCGTTTTTAAAGATAATAATTACCTGCGATAATAAATAGATTATCAATGATAACCAATAGGGATTTAGACAATGATTAGACAAAAAAAAGATGCAAAATATGTTCCAAAATCGAGTTTAAACCATTAAAAAATTTTTTTCGGGCAAAACTATTACATCAAAATCATATTGTATGGAAATTTAAACCATGCTCCAATACCCATAAACCATAATCCCAAAATTCCGGTGGTGAAATTTGGCTCTTAATTTAATTACTTATGCTAGAGTTTTTTGAGTTATCGTATATTTAAAATAATATTGATAAATTCACAATATTAAAAATTTAACTGTAGTTGTTACAATTTAGAATATCGAAAGCTTTTATGTAAAAATTTTGTTGAATAATTTGTAGCTATTAGCATAATAAATAATCACAATATATCTGTGCCAATAAATCATATGTGTGTACTATAACCACAATCAAAATTTATATATTAAAATCAAAAAAACATTTGAACTACCCTATGCCAACAAATAAGAACCGTTCAAGAATATCAGGTTAATACGAAGGAACGATTCGCTAAATTCAAGAGTTAAAATATTAGACGGTCGTATGTTCTACATCAACTGTAACCACTTTTACACTCAATTGAAAATTTGTATTCTCCCCATCAATGAGCCAGCGGCGTACCATGGAATAAATTGATTAATATATAAATTTAAATTCATCAATATATTAACATGTATGAATGAAATTGAATCGTTAACAAGAAAATAATATTTTTTTATAAGACACGCATGGCCTACATAATACGTTATATTTTTACAAGAAAAATCCTGAGAAATTTGATACATTTATATATCTTATAATCTTGAGATATTATGTTACGACAGTGAGCTATAATAAAACCTTAAATTTGTGATGGAAATTACTTCTGACATTTTTACGGTAGTATTGTAAATTTATGTTAACATTTTAAGCTAACACAAACTCTTTTCAAATGTTTCTATGTTAATAGTTTATTTAAGATTTTTAGAAACATATATTTATTTATATTAAAATTATTCATTAGATTGCCTAATATTATAAAATAATGAATAAAATTATTGTTAATATTATATTCATATTTTAAAAACATAAGCTAATTAGTTACATATTTATGTATTTATTGCACATCTTTAGCAATGTGTTACAACTGTGTAAACACAATCAATAACTACTAAATAAGTAATGAGACACCAGATTAAAATCAAAATCTGTAAATCAGTGACATTTATAATATATGTCAATATAAATTACCTAGTTAGATTTTTTATTTGTCAACAAAAATTATAAGAATCTAATCTTTTATGATTTATTGGAATATTAATTATGTATAATAATAATAATCATTAATTTTAATCTTCTAGACATAATTTAAATTTAAAATAATTATATGGGATTCGAACCTTGGTCTTTGATGTATTTGTATCGACTTTTGAGCAATAAATGATTAATTTCTATATTTTTAATTTAATGTTGAAACTCAAAAATTATCATTTAGGATAATTTATTCTCATCACGAGCCGCCACTGCGCCTCTGAACTGTCGTCGGGTAATTTCGAATTTCGAAGCGCTAGCTAGGATGTGTGCAGAACACAATCGTAGCCTGGCAGTGCGGGGTGTGTTAGGTATTCATTTTTTTATTGTTCCGAACGAAGTAACCTTTCTCGGGAAAATTTCACTTTCGGATGAGCACACTGTATTGTTTTATGCGGGAATATTTTTCCGCTCCATCGATTCGCGCAATAATCCACGTCGGGAAAGCTACACCGCAATATAAATAATTGACGGGGAAAAAGATGGGAAAAAATATAACGGCGTATTATTATTTTATAATGCCTTCTTCGCCCATACGCTCGTTTTTCTTTTACGACGGGAAAAAACATTGTGTATTCTCAGTGTGTGTATATATGTGTTTTTTTAAATATCAAATTCAAGCTATGACAAAACAAGTACTTGTACACTCAATAAGATGAATAATTGATATTGTTTTATTTAAGACTGATATATTAGTGTATTACTTACATAAAATTTAAATTGCTGAAGCTTTTCCCATTATTTTTTAACAATAAAAAACATTTCTTCTAATTTTTATTTACATAAAATTAAAAGCTTGTTTATTTTGCAGAAATATTTGTATTGAATCACTAGAAATATTATTAGTAGTGCTATGACGTAAAGTAAATAGGCTTATATTGAAAATTAACATGAAACTGTCAATAAATATGTAATTCATATGATTGCTTATTTAGATGGTTTCGCATATTTAATGCTAATGAGTCATGATTGTATTTTCCAAAAAATTTTATTGAGGTCTACATATGCATCTAACATTGGAAGTAAAGATACGTCATTCGCTTAAAAATTCCATATGTAAATCGCTCAAAAATAAATACACAAAAATTGTGTCATTAAAGTGACGCAAAATTGCTAATACGAACCGATAAAGTTTGAGATGCGAGCTAATACTTTTCTATTTTAATTTGAGTCTCTATATGCATTTAAAATTAAAATCAATGGTTGATTATTCATCAGATAAGTTTCTATATAAATCGCTTAAAAATAAATTCACATAAAAATCGTATTTAAAAAATATGTTTAATAGCTATTACAAACCAGATAAAGTCTGAGATGCGAGCTAGTATTTTTCGATTTTAATTTGAGTTTCCATATGCATTTATCATTGTCATTCAGCTTATGATTACCTTTGTTAATCGCTCAAAAATAAATACACAACAAAAATACACGTTAAAAAATCAATACGAATATGTAAAAAACTTTTTTATTTTTTTTAGTATGATTTTTATTTACATCTAAAATTAAAATCAAGGATTAATCATATAGCATATGTAAATTGTTCAAAAATTGATACACAAGAAATCTGCCATTAAAAAATTACACAAAATAATATAAATATAAGATGCGATAGCTAGTATTTTTCTATTTGTATTGTAAATAACTCTTTATATGCTTCTAACATTAAAATCTAGACTTGATAATCCAGCAGATATTTTCTCATATAAATCGCACAAAAATATTTATCTCAGTGTAATTAAACCAAATATTGCGGTAATATCATATTTTTTGGTATTAAAGTAACACATTTCAAACTTCTTAAATATCTTGATAAAACACAGGTCTTTTAATCATATTTGGAATTATTCAATTTATCACCATGGCAGTTTTGCTTGTGTATGAAAAAGCGTATATTTTTTCAACGTAGACGGGTTACGGGCGCCGAAAAGCAAATTTATAATAAGAAAAAAATGCAACGCAAGGGTGTTGGGGGTATAAAAATTCACATCACACGCGATTCCACAATTTGAAATTGGATAAATTGATAGAGGCAGTACGGCTGCCAGCGCCTGGGGCAAGAGTGCTCCTCCAGTACCACACTAAGAGGAATTTTCAGATTCATTTTTTCTCTCTCTCACTCTCTCGCTCTCCTTTCTTCGTTTGGAACGCAACCCCCCGTGGGGAGTTGTCCCCTGACGTGGAACTGTTTGATTCCATAGTGAAGTCACGTGCGGAATGTGAACATTGGTTGTAAATTCGCTAAAGAACATGTTCAGGCTGATTGGTCAGGTTGTAAAATAAGCATGACAAAGGACGTGTCGGAAAAGCGTGGGCAAACACTAAACGTATTGCGCTAACGAACGATGTTACAAAAAAAAAAAACATAGAGGAAGTGGATTTATATTGTGTTTATTTAATGATAATTAAAATTTAAAACAAGATTTTTGACTCAAAGAATAAATGTAACATCATACGCTAATTTTAGTTTCCAATAGTTTAATTTTAACATCATGATTTATTTGACCTTCACTTTTGTAGTATTTGTAACTACCTACATATCTAATTATTTAAAAATGTGCCACTTTCCTACATATCTAATTATTTAAAAATGTAACTAGTTCCTTATGGCAATTTATACAAAGTGAACTATTACGTATTTAACAAACATGTAAACATATATATAAAATTTAAATATGTGCTATGTAATAATACATGTTTAATGTGAATGTTAAGTGCTTAACAAGCACATTGGTTAAAAATAATATTTTTTAAGAACGATAAATTTGCTTTCAGTTATCGACTGTGTTTATATGAACAATTTTTAATAACATTGGAAGGCTTTGAGCGAGATATACTTAGTGGATCTTCATTAAAAATGCCATGGAAAGCTACTGCAAAAATAATAAATACAATATATCATACTTCATTTTTAACCGTTTTGAATATGGACTTTCGTTTTATATTGTAGCGATTACTATATACTTAAATAAATGAGATAAAACACTGCAGGTAAGCATTTTTGAGTCCTTTGGAAAAACAGTGGATTAATTTTATTTAAAAAAAATCTTAAAAGATGGGTAAAAAAATGTATTTTATCTTACAAAAGCGATGCATTATTAATTTAAATAAATTAATAAAAACAGTACAAAAAACTTTGACATATTAAATTTTGGTTACTGAAATTTTTTGTTACGAATTTTTAGGCAATACTGTACTTTATGGACATTGAAACCGCAGAAGCTTTGAGATATTAGTTAATTCGTAAGCTGACACTTTTATACTACTAACTGTATAGCCAAAATTTGCTCCGTTGAAAAAACTTTTTCAAAATCCCGTTTTTTTTATAGAATATTGCACTTTAAAATTAAATTTGCTAACTGTCAATTTAATACTACTATTTACATTGAAAAAAATTGACCCAATTGAAAAATTTTATTGTAAGCGTTGCTTGAGATTTTTTTAAAGAATAAAACCATTTGTACCATAAAATCTCAAAAGCTTTGATTTATATTATTTCTTAATTGTCAATTATAAACCACTATTTGTATTAAAAAATGTAACCTAATAAAAAAAGTTGTGATTGTAAACTATTTAATAAATCCATAAAAGTGTTTTTTCTAGAGAATATTATACTTTTTTACTTTAAAACCCCAAAACTTTGAGATTTATGGTTAATTAATTACATATGAATTTTATTCTATCTGTATTGTAAAAACTTTTTGTTAACAGCAATAAAATAAAATTTAAAACTATTTATTAATCGCAGTAAAATATTATTAAAAACTATTTATTAACCTTATCAAAACCGTTTTTTTACAGAATACTGCACTTAAAAGCTACAAAAGCTTTGAGATGTATAGTTAATTTTTTAACTGTCATTTTTTACTACTATTTTTATTGAAAAAAATTTACCCAATGGAAAAAATTAATTATAAAATATTTAATAAACTCAATTAAAAATTGTAGCAAATATTTTACAGAATATTGCACTTTTTATACCTTAGAATCTCAAAACCTTAAATGTATCAATTGTCAAATAAACTCCACTATTTGTATCAAAAAAATGTAACCTAATAAAAGAAAAACTTGATTGTAAACAATTTAATAAACTCTATAAAAAATTATAGTGATTTTTTTACAGAATATTATACTTTTTTTACTTTAAAACCCTAAAAGCTTTGAGATTTATAGTTAATTCATTACCTGTCAATTTTATACTACTATCTGTATTGCATAAATTTAACTGGTTAAAAAAACATTTTGTTAATGGCAATAAAATAAAATTGAAAACAATTTATTAACTGCAGTAAAATAAATATAGCGTTTTTTTTTTTATGAAATATTGTGCTTTTTGTACTCCAATATTCCTCAAACTTGAAGATTTATTGCTAATTTGATACCTGTAGTTCTACACTAGTATCTGTTTTACATAAATTTACCATAATAAAAAAACTTTAAGATAATGTAATAAGCTAAAAAAGTAGCGAACATTTTTACATATTATTGTATCTGTTAATTTAGAACTCTTTAAATAAATTAAGAAGATTATCATATTTTTTTGATAAATATTTATGTTATATTTACCAGATCGGCTTCCGAGGGCAGAGAAATAAAAATGAAGAGGCGGTGCAAAAAGGATTGCGCCGATTCTGACCGCGTACTTGTTGGCAAATATTTTAATACTACATTCTAAATCTAATATATCATTTTTCTCACATTTTTTATGTTTTGGAAGAAGCGTGTATTAAAAAATACGAGATTTGCCGATACCTAATTAAAAAAAACTGTAGAAAAAAATGTGTTAATTTTTTTAATTTTGTAAAAAAAATAAAAATTGTTGTAGTGGTATTTAAATATGTATGGCTTTCGTAAAGCTTAGTTTTTTGTATTTTTTTGCAAATAATTTAATATTTATTTATTGTTTATTGTATGTTTATTGAAATGTCGGAATCTACGCCTTAGGTTTTATTAAAAAAATACATTTACTCATGTTAACAATATAGAAATATTCCCGGTAGACAAATCATAGTTAATCCCTAGCTCTTATATTATAAAATGCCACAGGCGATGTATAATATTGTTTAATTTACATTATCTTTATCCTAAATTGTCCGCACCGGCGTTGTGCAGTTATAAAATTCTACAAAATACTTACTTACTCAAGTGTGTCAATAAGATATCAGATATCTCAAAGTTTGCTATCTATAAACTGTTAACAGCTGCGTATTACGGTTTAATTTGCTTTGTTAACAAAATAACTTAATGTAGAATAGGTAAAAGGAAGCAAAGATTCACTAATTCAATATTATATTTTGTAAAAAAAATAATACAATAATGATCTATACTAAATTTTGTACCGTGATTTTTGATGCTCATTAATATACTTTATACTATAATTTATTAATAAAATAAACTTTTGTGTAAATCATATAGTAGCTTAACGATGGTTAGCCAAAAAGTGTTTGTGTTACGTATTATATTTGATTTAATGAAGGTTAAAATTAATCATTTAAATTATGGTATGCTTTATAGCGTTACATTTCAAAATATTTATTATAATGAAATAAACATTCCAAACCTTAATTAAGTAAATGTGTTTAGATTTCATATTAAATATGAAAGTAATGCACATTACTTTCACAATACAAGCAATACGCAGTGTAGCGAAACGAATGACACACACTTAGGAAAACTGTATTCGCTTAAGGTCGCTCCTAGTATTTAAAAAATAATTTTACAACCTCGTGCTTAGTTTGACACACTGAGCCACTAAGTGCAGTCAAGTCTAACATTTAATATTATAAATAATGATTTTTAATTCGATAATAAATTTTAAAAAGATAGCAAAGTATAAATATTTAATATTTGTTAGCGTTGCATGTAAGTAGATGTGTTTTAATATATAAATTATTTTTAACTGATTATTATTAATATTTAAAAAATATGTTTAGATGTGTTTATTATATATTTATAAAAAAATGTTGTTAATATATATATATGGTATCAACAATTCTGTTATAAAGATCTAAATGAGTCATAATCCTAGAGAGTCACATCTGTATAAATATTTTATTCATATAGTCACCAAAAATATATTATTTTGGGTTAAATTAATTGTGTATAAAATTTTATGATAAAAATAATTATTATTGTAAATAAAAAATATTTTTACTTTATTTTCATTCCATATTTGTATTAATTTTTAGATTAGTTTATTTAATAATTTTTAAGGATGATCATAGAATTTTTCCAAATATTTTTTTATTAATGATCTTCTCCATATTTGCATGATTGCAATCATTTTTATCGCGTACTAAAATTATTTATTACAGAAAACTACATTTTTTATTATAACAATTTTATATTAAAATACCTAAGATTTTGGAGCACATTTTTAATTTTAATAGTTTTTTGTCTATAGTAGTTTTTACATTTTCTATGCATACTTTAAATATAATAAAATTTATAACTATTATTATTAAATTTAATTTAATGTATTACAATCTACTAATATTAATATTATAAATGAAATTACAAATATTTCCGTGCAATTTTTATAAAGCAAAACCATTCAAAAAATAAAATCAAAAAAATAAGAGAAAGTTTCTAAAATCATTTTTAGCATTTTTATTGTATATTGTAAAACATACCTTTGTGTCCTTATCTTATTAACATTGTATTGATTAAGATCGTTGACATGTCTGTGTTTAATCTTCTCAACGTATTTCATAACCTGTATTATTTTTTTCAAGTATTTTACATCGCATCTTGATATGTGTAAAAAAATTGTTAGTATATGTATATTTTTTTTAATTTCAGGTTCATTTGCTTTCTTATCAATCGGAACAGCAACAGCATGGGCGTCTCCTTCATTTGTCAAGCTGACTTCAAAAGATTCTCCTATACCAATGTCCAACGATGAGATGTCATGGACTGCTTCTTTTTTAGCCATTGGTGGTCTCACAGCATCCATCCCATATTCTTATTTATTAAATAAAATTGGTAGAAAACCAATGATAATCCTTGTTTCGATATTTTACATCGCTGGATGGTTCACAATGATCTTTGCTGAATCAATACTCCATTTATATATTGCAAGATATTTTCTAGGAGCTGGAGTTGGATGCACTTTTGCTTCAATTCCAGTTTTTATCGGTGAAGTTGTTGAGACTAGCATAAGAGGCGCAATTGTCACTGCTTTAAGCTTATCTTCAATACTCGGATCTGTTTTAACTTATGGCATTGGACCTTTAATACCTTTTCAATTATTAAATATAATATCCATCGGATTTCCAGTTCTAATGTTAATCTGTTTTATTTTTATGCCTGAGACACCTTATTTTTTATTAAAAAATGGAGATTACGATGGAGCTGTTACTAATTTAATGAAGTTCAGAGGGTGTGAGTTTACTGATGAAGTAGACGAAGAGCTGAAGTACATACAACAGTTTTTAGAAGAAACTAAGAGTAATAATTTTTTTGATTCTTTAAAAGAATTAGCTCATAAAAAATCTAGAAAAGCGATCATCATAATTACAGTTTTGCTTATTGGACAACAGGCGAGTGGTCTATGCGCCATGTCAAATTTTATGGAATCTCTGTTTAATGAAATCGAATTACCTATCGAATCTAATATTGCTGTACTCATATGTGAAATTTTAGCTATAATTCCTATAATTGGATCTAGTGTACTAATGGACAGCTTTGGTAGAAAGCCGTTATATACAATCTCTTGTATAATTTGCATAATAGCAAATATTTTCTTAGGTTTATTTTATATGTTTAAAGCCAATGGTGATCTGGATTCAACCTATTCTTGGATTCCAATGGTGTCTGTATTTATTATAAGAATGGGATATGAAGTGGGTTTATCCGCAGTTCCTATGGTCGTTACCAGTGAGATTTTATCTTTCAACATTAAGGGTTTAGTCAGTGCTTACTTTGCTTTTGTGCAAGGTTCTGCTATGGCAATAGTTTTAAAAATATTTCAAATTGTGAAGGACGAAACGGGTCAACACAATACTCATTGGATTTTTGCTATAAGTGTATTTCTGACTATGTTATTTATTTTGTACTATATGCCTGAGACTAAAAACAAATCTTTGGCCGAAATACAAAGAGATTTTGATACTAAACATGAAGAGAAGATGAATAAATCTGTGATATAGTTAATCGTTTGTATTATTACTTTAGCGGTATTATTTATGAATTTATTGTATTATATAATATACTTTACGTAATAAAAAACCTATTTATAAAATAAATTTGCGATTTTTTTTATCAAATCTAATATTATGGCAAAGTAAGGTATTTGTTATTTGCCTAAAAAATTGGGTGTTATATTTGCACACGACGTGTAAAAATTATACGCATATAATACGAGCAAACGTGAAAATCTTATTTCACGGTACGCGGTCTTATTTATCGATAATTTATATCACACGCGTGTGTATACTAAGACACACTTATACATATGTGTAAAATAATGATGGTAATGTATGTAGGTTACCCTTGATACATGATTCAACGGACGACATTGATTCATTTATTGCCATTGAAAGTTACTCTTACAGAACTATAAAAAAACTAGGTGTTTCATTGAACTCTGGCAATCGAATCGCAATTATCTTTTTGCGTATAATAAATAAATCATATATGTTTGATAAGTAAATAAGTATTGTGCAAATATTTTTTTTTAATATAATAATATTCATTGCTCTAAAATATATATTATGAATATACATATCAATGGTCTAAGTGTAAATTAGCTAATAAAATACTTTGATAATGCTTTTTTCTTGCAACATGTATATTATATATACTCTCACTTTTAAAATAGCAATATATAAAAAAGTAATATAGATGTCACCGTTAACACTTACTTTGTAAGTATTCATTATATCAGATTGACTTACTCAGTTGGTCAATCAAAGATTTATTAAAAATAAAAAATTAAAAAAATGAATATGGCTTTAATTCGTTAAACATTAAATTTTTACGAATATTTTTAAATGTTTTACAATCGCTGCATATTTTTACAACGCTGTATAAGAAATAGTAGGTCCATGCAAGATGTTTGAGAATATGCAAATTTTCTTATATAGCTATTAATAAATGCCGGAAGTATTTGAATCGCAACAAAATAATAATGATTTTATAAACTATTATAATTGACCTTATCTATAATTTGGTACTATAATAACTAAATTAATAATAAAAAAAAAAGTATCCACTTCGCGTGGGAATTAAAAGATTATAAAAATGTATTAAAGCTTTTCACCAGAGTTTTTTTTCACCATAAATTTTCAACAAACAAAAAAAGCAAGCATGGTCGATTTTACATTTCATGGTATGTGATTTTTAAAAAGTTTTTTCAATAATAATGTATCTACTAATATGTAATATAAAATGTTTAACCATTTTTAAAGTTATTATATATTTTAATTACTATCATTAATATAATTTAGATGCTTGAATATTGGCAAAAAAATATTACAAAAATAAAAACATTACAGATATTTAAGATATCTACAATAGTACACTGTATTATTATTTTTACATACTATATAATATAAATATTTTTTTTTTAAATTAAAAAAATTAAATTTCTCGAACATTTTCAAGAAAATTCGATACATCAAAAACAAGCAAAATGTCTAGATTTAATACAGTGTATCTTTAAATGATTTAGTTAGTTTAAATTAAGACGTTTTAAAAATAAAATATTGCGATAATAATTGTTAATGAAATGATATCTCTGTTATCTTACTAATGTACAGATTCTATTGCTGTAATTATTTTAAATGACATGTAAATACACTTACGGTAAAAAGGTATTTTTATTGAATTGAGTTAGAGCAACTCTTAAGTAACATTTATTAAATGCTTAATAAACATTGTAAAGGAAAGCAAATACATTTGCGCTCTACTACGCTTAAGCATATTTCCTCAATTTTATTGGGCAGTTCTTTATTTTGGGATTATTTTGAGATTTCTTATATGTTTTGAAATTTAACCCAATGATTCATCTAAGCAATGCAAGTAAACGCATTTTTATAGATTCGCTTTTAACTAGAGAAATCCGACTCCTCAATAATATGTCTCTTATATTGTTGTGGCGGTAGATAAATAAATGTACACATAACCTGATATCTTACAAACCATTTATTTTATTTTGACACATTGAAATACGCCAAAGGCAGACGAGTTACATTATCCGTTCGGCGTATAATACAGAGGTGGGGAATCGAACTGGCAAGGATGAAATACACGTATTTTTGCGTGGTCGTCCTCCCGGCGGTTGCCTAGCTACCGCATCTCCTAGGATCCATAATGGCCGCCACCGTGCCAATTGTACGGGGACGAAGCGAAAAAATGGAAATAAAATTTCCGAGAATACAACCCTTTGGGGTTTATTGCGTTTCATTTTTCCGACCAACCGCTCCTAGTGCGAGCTCCGAATTTTTTATTGGTGCCCATATCAAAGCGTAATGGTTCGTTGCTATTTAATTTGGCGATTTCTTAATATATAAATTTTAATCTGCTCGAAATGATATTTATAGTAAAATATATGTATAAAAAGAAAATACGCTTGTGTGTGTGTTGAAGTAAAAAGGGGTTTTCATAGCTTTCCCGCTTTTCTAAGTCGGCAAGACGCGTGCACATATCGCGTTACCGACGCTTGAATAAATTGCTAAAGGCATTGGGCCCTTGCTGTGGGGAAGGTTTTCTAAACACAACTTTATGTATATATTATACATGTATTATACATACTTATAAAATATAATTGAAATAAATTTATATCGTTGATAAAGAGCGAATCAGAAGAATTAAAATGTACAGTTAACTAGCAAATTTTATGTCACCAAGAAATTATATCTGTGACAAATTTCAGTTGCATAAATAATTCTTAGCTTGATTTATGAATATTGACAATTATTTATTTTAATGCGGGTAAAGTCATAATTTATAAAAATATTAAACAACATATTTTATTTGTATTATTATGATTGATAGTAAAATAAAATTTATTTCAAGTATTAATTTTATTAATTTTATTAATTTTCTTATTGTTGTGACGCTTATATTTTTTTAATGCTTGTATTTGTTTTCTGTTATGGTCGTTTCAATATTTTTTACAGCTACGTGTGACGGTATAAGTATTATTGTATTATTTTTTTACATATTTTGTTTAATGACCATTTAAAAATCGCAAATCCTACGATAAATTTTAATTTCAAAAAAACTATACGTTTGAAGAATTATTGTATAATTTTAAATTTAAATAAACTTTTCCTTGCGGAAAAAGTGCTATTAAATTTAATCCCAGTTTAATAACATTTATAAAAAAAATTACACAATACCATAAAACTTGATAAAAATGTCTTCTATTATTTATAAAAATATTTTTATTCAAAATAATTTTACTTATTTTTTTAAAACAGATTGTCGATTTTATAATATTAAGTACATAAAGTTACTACCTGAGTTTATAATTTATTTAGTTTTACTTTTTATGCTTTATATTTATAAAGAAAAAGTTAGTGAAAACATATTAGAAACAAAGATTAATTTTTCCACAATGAAGCTATATGTTATTAAAATAATTGTGGTAGGTTTTTCAAATCTCGTAGTTATTTGTTATTAATTATTATATTCAATGACCAATATATTACTTCAATATCCTATGATTAACAAAGCTCTATATTTAAAAAAATATCATATAAATGTGTATTTACATATAGAAAAATGCTACACATTACCATAAAAAAATATTTAAAATAATACAGTTACAAAAATAATAAAATCTGTTCATTTTAAATAATTTACAGATAGTAAATTTTGTAATATTTTTATTTTTAATTCATATAAGATATTCTCTATTATTAAATTCCTAACTTAAGTTTGTAATAAAAACATATTTAAGTGATTTGTTTTTATAAAGGAAAAGTTAATAAAAAAACTCTGAGAAAAATATTAAAATATTTTTCCTACAAAGTAGTTTTGTGCTAATTTAAGATTTGTATTTAATTTATTTTAAAATACATAGTTTTTTGTCAAAAATGATTTTATTAAATTATCATTTTAAAATCAGATTTTCAAATATTAAATCTACTTTACAAATAGCTATATATTTATTAAATAAACGTATAAATGTATTTTAATATACATTTATAGTTCGTGTAAATTTATTAAATATATGGTAAAAAAAGATAAATAAATTTAATCCTATTAAAATAGCACACATTGCAAAATTTAAAGGCAATTACATAACTTTATGTAATTGCCTTAAAATATTACAGTTTTGAAACTTTTAACATTTAAATAAGATTACAAATATTCATTTATATTTTTGAGTGATTTTATTATAAGAAAAATGCTAATTTATGTGTTATATTAAATTAAAATCATAAAAATGCAGTTAAAATTCATGTAAAATAGTTTAAAATTGGCCAATGAGTTTATATGTGACTATAAATATTTAAATAAAATTTATTTTATGTATATTTTTCCATATCTATTGTATTTATATATACAGTAGCGTTAAGAACGCATCATCTATAAAATCATTACATTTTATATACAACTAAGGATTTATTATATATTCTTTCAAACTCTTTCAATATAAATTAAAATAATAAACGTAAAAAGAAAATTAAAATCTATAATACACTAAGAGCTTAATTTAGTCATTTACTTAAAAAGTCTTTGAAATTCATTATTTAATTCTTAGGAATCATGAAATAAAAAAATATTTTAAAATCGTTTATTACTACTAATAAACAGTAATTAATAAATAATATTATTTTGGCATATAGATCACTTCTATAAGTTTTGCTTGCTCGTTTTGAAATATTCTCATAATGATAGCCCAAATAAATTATATTAGTTTAATTAAGGACCACACTAGAGGCAGTCAAAGATTTTTTCCCACTTTTTTTTCATATTTTGAAATATTTTTTGAATTGATCTAAGATAAAAAAATGTTTACTATTTTCGTCCACGTGCGTTTTATTACATAAATAATCCAGAACAGTTTTATTATCAACCACCTTCACAATTTTATTGATTAAGTGGATACCTTCCAATCCGGAATATAAGAAGCACCATCAGATAATTTTTCTCTCTGGATTTCGCACAGTTGCCTGAAGACATTTTTTACTGTATCTTTCACCACCTTGATGATAAATATAGTGCACCCTATCTAACACATTTACATTTATTTTACTCTCACCAAAAAGTGCCTTTTCTTACGGTTTTACTTATTATTTAAGAGATGATTTTTATATTTGCTATTAATCTGAAGATTTTAGTCTTCGCAAGCTAATATATTAATAATAAAATTGTATTGTTGTAGAATTACATACTTTTATCTAGATTTTATTTATTATTTTTGTAGGATAGCTTTGAGAAGTTCACGGAATACACAAAAAGTTTTTCATGATATCTTACATTACATTGCTTATGAATACGCTGTGCGCCTTTTCATACGCAACAGTGTAATAAAATTCACATTACCGAGAAAAAAGATTGACATACACTGCACTCACGTTTATGTTCGCACATATGCGGAGGGCATAAAGCAAGTATTGATCTAGGCAAGAGTTCGAGCCAGACTCTTCTCACATGTGTACCACATATACGTACGATACTACCTATGTTTTGCTATATATATTTACATAAAACTGTCACAATATGTTATAGCGAATTATATGCGAAAAAATATTATAACATAACGCCAGAGAGAATATTCGGAGAGATATGACGTATGTGGAAGTTTTTATAACATATGTACATGTAGGATTGTATTTGTGTGTGTGGGCTTTTTTATAATGTGACAAAACCGTTTGGCACTCCGGCGAACATTGTTGACAGGATGTTGGCAAACTTAAAGTGAAAACTTGGTTTCACACGAAAAGTTGCTTCTATCAGTTTATTGATACAGTATGGCGCAAAGTTTGGCAAAAGTTTGCCATTTTGGAAGAAACTCGCAGCCCTGCTTTGAAAGGCTTATAATATATAATATATAAGATATGGATATGGAGGAGAATATGTACAGATTCAGATGGCTTGACGTGAAAAGTTACTTTTTTGTTGTGTTTTCTTTTTTCAGAATATATACATAGATATACAATTTTTTGTTGTGTGAGTTTGTATATTTTCGTATACAGGATGTATTATTATTATTTTAACAAATACTCTTTAGTAAATTGAATGATATTCTTGATCGTTTTAGAGTATCTAATAACGCTGATATGCGATGACTGTATTTTCATATTTTTGCAAAATTTGATAAATAATATTATATTTGTAATAATTTTCTCTTTGAAACAATATAAGGTGTTAGGAATATTGAATATTAAGGACCATCTTTAATGAGTTTACATTATAAAATAATCCACTTATATTATTTAAATTAGTATTTAAGCTCAATTAGTGAAAGTATAGGAGATCACATGTGTGCTTAGTTTTTTTTATATATATTTTTAATATCTTTTAGACTTTGTGATTTATTCTAAAATACACTTTTTAATATAATATTCTTTATGGTTTGAGAATTATCAAAACACGATTAGAGAATCCAATCCAAATAATTGATTATAAAATTTATACGCCCATCTTTTAACTATTCGTAATTTATTATCGGTCAAATTATTCGTTTATATTGATTTGTAGTAGCTAGTTTCTAAATATTATTTTCTATCGCATTTACTCTAAAAATACTTTGATCTACGATTTTACTATGTTTATGCCAATGACAATAAACAAACAAAATATAGTAAAATGTTTTTTTAGAGTTATTATTGAAGGCTATCTTTTGACTAAAACATCAAGGGGTACTAATATATTTTAAATTTGTATCGTGTTCGAGAGACCTGAATTAGTACATATTTTATATATTTAATTCCGATCGATAATTACAGATTAGGTTTTCATAGATTTTCCTAAGCCATCGGATAAATATCGTGATAAATAATTAAAATAAATATGAGCTGGGTCGTATATAATAACATTTTTTATTGTTAGCTGTAATAATAACTTAATAATCAATGCATTGTATGTCACTGATTCACCAATTATGATTTTAGTGTCACTGCTTACTAAATGGGTTTTTGGTTATGTTATAACGCATTGGGCTAACACCTGTCATGTTACAACAGAAGAATAAATAAAAAAAACACATTGTTGAGTTAAGTAATAAAAACTATAGTGGCGTTTTCTAGCATACCTAATTTATAATTTATAATTTAAGGTAGAGACTATTTATTAATAAAATATTTATAAAGCTATTCGTTAAATTTTGTAGTGAAATATTTTGAAATTTTAAATTTCTAAGATTGCTAAAAGTTGTTTAATTTTAAAAACAGAGTTGTGTAATATTGTATTTATTACAACAACGCAAGTAGTAATTTTCATGTATTGCTGCAGTATATACAGCCTAATTATGTATTTTTATTGTTTTACAATAACAAACAAAATAATATAAAAAAAATCGCTTCATAACTTGCAGAAATTGCAGAAATTACTCAGATCATTCCAAAGGATTATTTTGCAGCTGTGGACATTTTAAAATGCAGATTTTTTCTCTCTTTATTCAATGTTATTATTGTTAATTTTTTGGTGTCAAGTAATTTATTATTGATATATTTTTTTGAGCATACCGAGTTGCAGTCTTTTTGGCAGCATTTTTAAAATTAAAATTTATTTTGTAGGGTATAAAGCACTTACTATAATTTATTATTTTTTTTTGAAATTTTATATAAATAGTACTGATACTTTTTTATAATATATAATTAGGTGGCTGTGAATCTAAATTCGTTATTTAAATAATTTGTCTTGTTTTTTTTTCTTAATTTTCTTAAAATATTAAATCGTTCACTATTCGATATATAAATAGTTTAAAATAACGAATATTTGGAAACTCCACATGCATGGTTAAGACACATACGTTTAGTAATAAGCATATAATCAGTCTAATAAGCACATAAGCGATTTTTTAACTTAGTTTACATTGCCGATTTTGATAAAACCTGTCTGATGTATTTGAGATTATTGTGCCTAAGTCACAGTAACGCTGTGCTTGCAGTATTTAATCTTAAGTGATACCGAAACTTTATGTTTATGACAATGACATTATAAGCAAATAAAATATAGTAAAATGTTTTTTTAGAGTACAAGAGCAGAAAGAAAAAGTGTTATTATTGAAGGCTATCTTAAGACAAAAAAATCATATAAAATCAGTAAAACACTTCACCGCAACACCATATTTACATATATGTATACCAAAGCTTTCCTATCGAAAATTTCCGTGCGAAATTTGCGCACAGATTCATTCATTTACAACCCGTGAGTAAATACTACACCGTCTTAAACGATTTCATTCATAAAATTATTCCAGAGAAAGCGAGTTCGCTTTCGCTTTCTCTCTCTCTTTCGGTCTTGCTCATTTTTAATGCACCTACCCTTCACTCTACCTTTTTCTTCTTTCGCAAACTCATTTTAACTTTTTGTGCCGTAACCTTTCAGAGGGTGTGTTGTAGAGCGAAAGGTGTAAACACATTATTATTAGGTTTGTTTAAAATAATATTGATTTTAGTAGAACCATAAAATAGTTCGGATGCCATCTGCTTCCGTAAAGTAAAGGGTCACTTTAGATACTTTATAAATATGTAATGATAAAATCATGATCCATTTGTTACGTACGTCTTCCACCTGCTGCTTGAATACAATGTATCGTGTAAATATCGAGAAATTTTAATGTCCATGACGGTATACAATACAACTATTTAAAATAAATACATATTTATATATATTTCATTAAAAAAAAACCTGTTATATAGAGGTTGAAATTAATTCATTTAATTGCATAATTTTAGGGTTTAAGTATGTTAGATTGTGCAAAGTGCTACATATTGTACTTAAAAAATAGACTTTACTACATAAATAAAAAACGGGTTTCAAATAACTATTCGATAACAACTTAGTATATATTGATAAGGATATCGCATTTCGGTTTTAATGTTGTTGTTGATAATGAACAAGGTGATCATAAGGTCAATAGCAATAAATAAATCGAATTGGCGCACATAATTTTTAGGAAGTGTTACGAGGTCCAAGGTTGACGACCCCGCAGTTTGGCCTTTTGCGAGACGCTAACTAAATACGTGCCTCAGATGGGACTAAGTAGGAAGTGTCGGCGGGGCCTTGACCCAGTCTTTAAAGAAGGGGTGACATTTCTTAAGGATATATTTACACGAGGATATTTTTTTTGGAATTACAACGCGTCCCTATATGCGAACGTGACTTGAATGGCAGAGAGTGAAAACGATATGACTTTGATGCTGGAAATATTAATTAAACTCACGTAATATTATAGCTAAAAATTTCAGTACACTACTTTCAAAGAAATAAATGGGTATATTATTTAATATATCATATTTATTTGCTATATATTTATTTATTAAATGATCAGTATTCAATTAATGCAACTCAAATCTAGTGAGAATTAAAACAATAATAGAGCCATATTTATTGGTTGAGGTATTGTATTTAGATCAAAAATAGATCTGATCGTATTAAAAAAAAAGCGTAGGTCCTTGAAAATCAATGTAGAAATTCGAATGTAAAAATCCTTTCTAATTCTTAAATAATCAACTTTGCAAACACAAATTAAAATAATATATATTGATTGGCGCTCTAAAAATATAAGTTTTAAAAACATATTTAAAGCCTAAATAATATTTTTACATTACAATAAGAAAATGTCAATAAAAACATAAGGAATAAAAATGAAATTTTAGAATTGAACTAATTAAAATAAATAAAAATTTTATTTATTATATTGCATAGTTTATACGTGTGAACATCTTTATTCGCTTTTAAAATAATGTAAAAAAATATTTCATACAATTTTTTATTGTAAAATAAAATAAAATGTTACAAATCCATACTTATTTAGATTACGATTATATCTTATTAAAATTTATATATTTCGTCACTTGGTTCAGTTTTTTACTTAACATTTAAATTATCAATTATCATTTAAATTATTTTCAATTTAACTTTTTTGTTATATCGCAATCCAAATAAAGTTCTTTAATTGTCGATATTTATATGATAAAAAATATTGTAAAAATACAAAAGATTTTTTTTTCATATTTAATAAAATTTTCGTCTGGAAAAGTCCGCATGAACATGAAGTAGAACATTTATAACTAGATTATTTTTATACACTATTTTTTTTAAATATAAAATAATTTATTTTTAAAATTTTTACATATTTTTTTATTTTTTTTTCTCAGTTTATTTAATGGATCAGATTTGATATAAGCGTCTTATAAGCAGATCAGATTGGTCGAGATATTTAAAAAAAAGTTTTATGTCGATATGCGTTTTATGTCGATATGATATTAAAACTACAGAAGTGTTCATGCCCTCAAAAAAGTACTGTCAATTATGAAAATAACATTTCAATTTTTTCGTATGATGTAACGGTTTTTTTATATTTTAAATAGCCGCAATTTAAAAAAATAGCGACTAAGACTGGCAACCAAATTATATCTCATATTAATGGCAAAAAATATGAAAAAAATATATTTTAATTTAATTTATACTTTTTTTTTGTATTTAATTAAGCTATATATATGTATATATTATACATACTTCAAACAATTCTTAATTAATAAATATTTAAGAAATACACTTTGAATTTATCTAAAGAGTTATATTATAAAATAAATGTTAATATATAGAGTAACTTTAAATAGTATTGTCGTAGTACTCCTTTTGAGAATAGCTGACGCACTCAATCCGATAAACGCGATTCTCAAATAATAACACACATGCATGTAAGTGTATGCAAAATGTTAAAAATATAAATAAAAATATGTATACATTAAAAAAGCGTTGTCCCATTGTGAGTGCATAAAATATTATCGATAGATAAATTGCGCACAATATATCGAACACTTTTTCGCCGTTTGCGAATAAATCCACCGAAAGGGTAGTCTTTTATTATTTCAACGTTGATTTATAAGCTATTAAGCCTTTTAGAGCGACACGAAATGCAAAAACGCACTACTCGCAATGACACAAAAGAAAGGGTTTTATTGCTTTCGATCCCTTGATCGCATTGAATGGGTTATGTAAAAAAATCAATGACACAGAATTAAACGGGTATCGACGGATGACAATACGACGACACGGTTATAGGTGAGTGTCATCCACTCGATATATTTGGCATGGCATTGTTGCCATGTCATGTCTAGGGGCATCCTTTAATTGGCCATTATGACTTAAAACTGGTGATAAGACGAGGAACTTTCAGAATCGAATAGTGCAAAGGTCGCGAGATACGAGTCGTCTTGTTGGATTTTACTTTGATTTATTATTTTATTTAATGTTTTGAAATATTGAATAAACGATTTTAAAAACATTATTAAATTTAATAGTTTTAAAATGTTGTAAGGCGTATGATATTTTTTTAATTTTAAAATATGTATTTTACCATATGAAAAAAAAGGTATATTCGCTTTTAAATTTGACTTTAACACTTTAATTATTTTACAAATAGTCTTCATGAACCTCAATCCATTTGATGAAAATAATTATTTATTTTTGCTTATCTTAAATAATAATATAAATTTGTGATGTGGTATATGATCTTTATTGAACTTATATTGAAAATCATAATTGGCATAAAACCGTTATTAAATTAAACTCTCGGTTTTTTATATAAAGCTCTTTGATATTATATATATTTCAATTATTAAAAAAAAATAATAATTACAGATTGGTCGTTTAGCTTTCATCTCATCAGCATGATAAATATTATTTATTTTAATAATAATATTTTTTGGAAAATATTAGACAGATAATATTTCAACTCCGTCTTGGTCTAGAGTGTCTAGACTCTAGAACTAACTCTAACATTGAGACGTTTGCACTAATATTGTTCTATAATTTTTTTCTTTTACATTGGTTATTTAGCATAAAAAACTTCATGACGATGAATAGAAAAAAATGAAAATTTTTTTCTGTTAAAATGTTCCAAAAATGGATTTTTTTAATTTTTTTATTTGCTTACAATCACTTAGAAACTTTTACTCTTAAAATCAGCATATTATGTGACTCAGAAACACACTAAAACACCGCAATTCTGTTTCCATATGTTCCTTAGAACTGATTATAATAAAGACTAGAACGGCTGTTCTCGGGTCTAAAAAGAGTCCATTGACTCCAGGTTAAGAACCTGTGATTTATAATGAAGTTCTTCAAAAATGTCTTAAATAAAAGAGTTTTGTGTAGTAATATTTCAAGGACTAAAAAAATAAAAATAAATTAAAATATATTTTTTCCAATTTTTATATCAATATAATAAGTTCAAAGCCTTCCAATATTTAAAAAATGGTTCATATATAGACGCCAGTAACTAAAACCAAATGTATCGTTTTTAAAAACGCCTATTATAAATTGTCGAATCAGGAATAAAATATATATTTCAAAATATAATAATGCTTTTTTACAATAATCTTAGATTTACATTTCGCTAAATATATATTATTGTAAATTAATTTATATCAGAGAGCTACATGCCTTCCAATATTCTTTGAAATTCATATATAAACACCGTAATAAATTTTATTAAATTTTTAAAAATCATATTTTATCATAGGCGTAGTTACTAAGTTACTTTGAATAATAAAATATAGTTTTAAATATAAATATAATTATGGCAGTTTCGCTAAAAAATAGATCATAGTTGAAAATTTTTGGCATTTCTCAATTGTATATCATAAAAAATGTTTTTTTTTAAATATTATACTCAAATACACAGTTATTTTATTTTTGTCACATATATTTTAATTACAAAATAATGATTTTGACATATTTTTAAAATTTAAATTAAAAGGATTACTGTTATTTTTTTGAAAATGTATTTATATTTATTAATTGATTGTTAATCTTATGTTAAATCATTTAAGACATTGCCCTAATGCGTTTCAACTGAAAATATATTATTTTTGAAGATATTTTTCTTATATTTGTATAATAAAAAATGTCACAGTAAATACAGTGTTACATTAATTTATTACATAAATTCTAAGCCATTATTTTTAAGATTTACGATATAGTAATATGAGTTGCTATATTTGGTTTTTGTATGACAACGTATTTTTACATACAGTAAATATTTCAATGAGCACGATTAAGAAAAATATTTCTTACAAACAAATTAACTGAACGATGACGTTAATTAAAATAATAGGTAAAACATTTTTATTGTTGTATCAGATCTTTATCATATTTAGTCCGGATACTGTTAGATCTAGTTTTATGTATACAATGATATATGTATATACATATGAATAAGTAAATCTAGAATTGAATGATATTGTTTCGTGCGACCCGGAATATTTGTTTACTTGAAAACGTCTGCTCTTCCTGTCATCCAATATATATAATAGATATAGACTTCAATGAAAATTTAATTTAAAGATAAAAAAATATAATTGAATTAGAAGGCATTGTTACATATATGTTTATTCAATACAATAATTATAAAATATATTTTAATAATATTAGGTGATAAACATATATTTATTAGTTTATATCTTTCGCACTGACTATACTATTGCTCTATATCTATACATATTTAATACATTTTGTATTTTTTTTTAATTGTAATAAAACCATATTTAATAAAAACCTTAATAAAACTGATTTAAAAATTTTATATAAAAAAGTTATTGCCACATCAAAAACTAAATATTATTTATTAGATGCTTACACGGAAATATTATCATGTTTAGTAATAATAATAAACAGGATAATAATTTCGATTAATTTTCTATTTAATAATTCGCTAATATATACATATATCTATATATATATATATCTATATATATATATATATATATATATATATATATATATATATATATATATATATATATATATATATATATATATATATATATATATATATATATATAAAAAATTTCCTGTGGAATTTCCAATACAGCATCATTTAAGTCGGAACAGTTTTATTTTATTTATCAAAAGTCATTGCTGATACATACACACATACAAATATAACAAGCTAACACAAATATTTACACAATCATAATTGTTTGCGGTAATATTAATTTTATTGCCACACATAAAGTTTGTTTAACTAATAACACTCATTTCTGTTTCTACCTTCGACGGGTGCAATCATTATACCATTTAGAGTATGTACACTTAAGCAAATAAAATTTCTACAGTTATGATTTAAATAATCTATCCACAATATTGGTTAATTAGTGATTTCATAACTTCATTACTATCGTCATTTGGCATTCGGCAACATTATCGATAGCGCTCAGTGAAATTTTTGTGTCGGCGTTAACAAGACGCAATGTCGAAGCGCTTGGAGTATATCAAGAGAAACATCTACATATTCTATGTAGTATTTACAAGTGAGTCGTAATTTATTTATTATATAATAATTTATAGCTATACAAATGATTGAATTTTCAATGCAGATGCTATGGCGTTTGCTTCTCTGGGAGTAGCGTTAGCATGGGCTTCTCCATCCATGGTCAAATTGCTAGCTTCAGATTCTTCAATACCTCTAAACAGCTCTCAAGGATCGTGGGCAGGATCTCTACTAGCAATAGGAGCTGTAGTGGTGTCAATACCATACACGTACCTCTTCTCTCAAGTCGGAAGAAAATGGCTCATCGTTGGAATAGGAATCTTCTACATATCCGGATGGATAACTCTGATATGTTCAAGTGAAGTGTGGCATATATATTTTGGGAGATTTTTATTAGGCACTGCTGTAGGTCCTACTTTTGGCATCATACCCGTATACATGGCTGAAGTTGTTGGTAAAAGAGTGAGAGGCATTAGCGTTGCCATTTTATTGATATCTCAATCTAGCGGTGCCATAATGCAGTATAGTATTGGACCAATAGTGAGCTTGTACATGCACAATTTGATATCTATCACTGTTCCTTTTATATTTTTTATATTATCTTTGATGTTGCCTGAATCGCCTTATTATTTAATTGGCATTAAGGAAGTTAAAAGAGCTGAGGAGACATTGATGCAGTTGAGAGGTGCGCAAGATCTGAATGAAATTAAAGAAGAGATGGATAGTATTAAGAAATGTTTGAAAGAGAGTCCTCCGATGGTTTTTAAAGATATTTTATCTGAGCTATCTTTATTTAGAACCAAAAAAGCTATTTGTATTATATTATTAGCAACGTTTGCACAACAGTTTAGTGGTATTGGGGCTGTCGTAGTTTACATGGAAACTATCTTCATTGAAATGCAATCACCGATTTTGCCATCATATGCTGTGATTATAAGTGAAATTTTGAATGATATAACATCATTATTTTCTCTATTGATTATAGAAAAGATAGGTAGAAAACCTCTTTTAGCTATGTCATCCACGATTTGTGTCATAGCACACGTGCTTAATGGTGTATTCTTTTATTTTAAAGGCAGTATGGGAGCACAGTTTTCATATTTGGGTGTTACTAGTTTGTTTTTGATGCAAGTAGGATTCGGTTTGGGTTTGAGTTCTGTGCCAGTTTTGATCATCAGCGAAGTTATGAGTTTCACATTAAAGGGTTGGCTATCTGGATTATATCAAATTGTACAAGGAATCTTTAATGCTTCATGTATTAAAATTTTTCAAATTTTGCGTGCCGAATATGGCACGTGTTACCCTTTTTGGTTGTTTGCTTCTTGTGTGTTCATATCTGTGGTGATCTTAATATACATGGTACCCGAGACTAAAAACAGAACATTGCAAGAGATACAGAATCTTCTGTCTAAAAAAACAAAAAAATTAAAACACTCACAGGTAGAATACACTGAAAAGTACACGACAAGCGTCTGATCTCAATTTAAAATTATTTTGTATTTAAAATTGGTTTTGAATAATACAATCAACCCTGTTTAACTACAATATATGATACAATGTATGTATTAACTCTTTTTGTATATCGTAAGAACATAATTTGTGTGTTTATTTGGAAGCGTCTGATCTTATACTTATACGATTTTTAATTTTGGATTCTAATAACATTTAAATTTAAAGCTGGAATTATAATTTATTTTAAATTATATATGTAATATGTTTATATGTGTATGAATATATATTGCATTAAGGATGATGTCAGTGTAACATCTTTATCTATTAGTAAGATATATATTGTCCTATAAATCATCGACTTAGTTTTTATAACAATGCAAACAGTATTTCAAAAATAGATATATAATCTCTTAAATAGCTAATGTATATATTTTCCAATGTATTGTAATAATGTACATATTTTTAATAATGATTTATAATTTTATTAATTTAGTATGTTTATAAAAAGTGTGTTTGTGTTTAATCAACGTTTATTTTTAATGTTCATCTTGATGATGAACTAATGAACAATTATTTGAATTGATAACAATGCAGTGTGAATTTTGTTATTTATTATTTTTAACTGAATTGTCTACTAATCTTATAGAAAAATTTTGTGTGGAACTATTTACACATATCTTAATTTTATTCTTGCTAATCCTAGCCAACACTTTATTGCATAAAAAATGTATATTTCCTAAATATTTATTAAATTGTTTTTAAGCAAATATTCTAAGCACTTATCATAGATTAAAAAAAATGATCTATTAAACAAAATTATTGATTTTTTAAAATATTTTTCTACAATGTGTATAATAATTTGTATGCTCTTAATCGTCAAAGTTTTAATTGTTCTGTAATGCAAAAATATATATTCAATCATTATTTAAATCAATGTAATAAAAAAACTATTTTGTAATTAATATATTTTAAAATACAGTTCAGCTTATGCAGATTATTTTGCTTTCTATATTTTTGTAAAATATATACTTTTATTTTCTTAAAAAAAAAATGATTTAAAATATATTTTATGGTTTATTTTTATTCAAAATGTCTTAAATATATATTTATATACATATTAAATTGCAACAATTCTTGAAAATATTTATACTTTTTTTCAATTTTATATTTTAAATCATATTTTCTGTTTATGCATTGCCTTAAAAAATAAATAATATTTGTAAATTAGCAGATAAATCTCTAATAAAGTTTTGTTATAAATAGCATTATTTATAAACATCTTACTAGTAATTAAATATATTTCTTAAGAAATTAAAAATTAAATATCTTGCATATCTTATTTTTAATATGTCCAAATTAATAATTAGTACATTTATATAAATTAATAAAATGTTGAGCGTGTCTTTCCCAGAAAAATAGCGATACTCCTTTGGTATTTCCACAGTAGATTTATCTGCATTTGTACATTTTTCGTACATTCATCAAAACCCATTGTTTATACGTACATAAATTAAATACGTTGAAACAAATATTTACATAATTACAATAGTTTACGGTAAAATTAATTGTATTGCCACACAAAGTTTGACAAATGCGTTTCAATTGTATAATATTTTTATGGCGCTCAGTGAAATTTTAGTGTTTGCATTAACAAGACGCAATGTCGAAGCGCCTGGAATATATCAAGAGAAACATCTACATATTTTATGTAGTATTTACTAGTGAGTCTAGATTTGTGTATATTAACATTTATACTTATACTTATAATTGTTTTTTAATTCAGATGCTATGGCGTTTGCTTCTCAGGGAGCAGCATTAGCATGGGCATCTCCATCCATGGTCAAACTACTAGCTTCAGATTCTCAAATACCCCTAACTAGCTCTCAAGGATCATGGATAGGATCTCTACTAGCAATAGGAGCTGTCGTCATGGCAATACCATACACGTATCTCTTCTCACGTGTCGGAAGAAAATGGCTCATTGTTGGAATAGGAATCTTCTACATATCCGGATGGATAACTCTGATATGTTCAAGTGAAGTGTGGCATATATACCTTGGAAGATTTTTACTAGGTACTGCTGTAGGTCCTACTTTTGGAATCATACCTGTATACATGGCTGAAGTTGTTAGTAAAAAAGTGAGAGGCATTAGCGTTGCCATTTTATTGATATCTCAATCTTGCGGTGCTATAATGCAGTATAGTATTGGACCAATGGTGAGCTTGTACACCCACAATTTGATTTCTATCACTATTCCTTTTATATTTTTTATATTATCTTTGATGTTACCTGAATCGCCTTATTATTTAATTGGCACTAAGCAAGCAAATAGAGCTGAAGATACATTAATGCGGTTGAGAGGTGCGCAAGATTTGACCGAAATCAAAAAAGAGATGGACAGTATCAAGAAATGTTTGATAGAAAGTCCTCCGATGTTTTTTCGAAATATTTTATCTGAGTTATTTTTATTGCAAACCAAAAAAGCAATCTGTATTATAATATTAGCAACGTTTGCGCAACAGTTTAATGGTATTGGAGCAGTCGTAGTCTACATGGAAACTATCTTCATTGAAATGAAATCTCCGATTATGCCAGCACATGCTGCAGCTATAAGTGAAATTTTGAATGATCTAACATCATTATTCTCTCTATTGATTATAGATAAGATAGGCAGAAAACCTCTTTTGGCTATGTCATCCACGATTTGTGTCACAGCACACGTGCTCACTGGTGTATTTTTTTATTTTAAAGATAGTATGGGCGAACAGTTTCCGTATTTGGGTGTAACTGGTGTATTTTTATTGCAAGTCGGATTTGGATTGGGTATGAATTCCCTGCCAATTTTGATCGTCAGCGAAGTAATGAGCTTCACCTTAAAGGGTTGGTTATCTGGATTGAATCAAATTGTACAAGGAATCTTTAATGCTTCAAGTATTAAAATATTTCAATTCTTGAGTGCCGAATATGGTACGTGTTACCCTTTCTGGCTGTTTGCTTTATCTGTATTTATTTCTGTAACGATCTTAATATATATGGCACCCGAGACCAGAAACAAATCACTACATGAGATACAAAAGCTCTTATCTAAAAAATCAAAAGAAAAAATAAAACACCCAAAGGTAAAATACACAGAAAATTGTACGGCCAGCGTCTGATCCCCATTTTAAATTATAAATCATCCCTTTGGTTATAACCGCAATGCAAAAAGGGTCGATATTTCCGACCCTTTCTTTATATAATAAAATTTTCCGTCCTTTATCATTTAAAATAGGTATGGAACAATAGAGTCGACCTTGTATAACAACAATATATAAAGTATGTAAATCAGGATATGTAAATTTGCAACCCTTTTGCACACATATGTATAACGTATGTACGACATAATTCCTCATGACCCAATTCAGTCTTAGTGTGGCGCTCAACGGGTTAACAACACGGTTAGTTAGTGAAAGTTTAATAAAAACGTACTTACCTAGTTATGTTGAATGTGAGAGTCGAATCTGTTTGATATTAACAATCATATGTTGAAATTATTGTAATATTTTATAAATTTAGTTTAATTAATTTTACGTACCTTTTAGTCGATCTTGTGTCGCTGTGCATGCGCGAACCACGTGTCATTGTTATTGTATTTTTAATTTATTTATTAATTATCCACTGATGTATTTTATTATTCATATATAGTGTTAAATATATTAACTTTTATTCTTAAATAAAAAATTGATTTATTAATTAAGTGTCAAAATGTCATGATTCGAATATTTACGAAGGTTCATTTTTATTATTATTTAAAATATATAGAATTGAGTATATGCTCGTAATATCATATAAAATTCTTAGTGAATATTAGTAGTCAATAGTGACATGGAAAATGTTCGAGTTTTCTCACTTTTCCGAGGGGAAATTCGCCAAGGCGTGTTTACCGCGGAAAAGTCGCGCGGCGAATGAAAGAAAGAAGAAAGTCCGCCGACGGTTTTCTTCTTCAGGGTTGTACAATATATATGTGTGTGTATGTATATACGTACTCACTTATACCGACAAACACAGTGCCACCCCTAGGAAACATATAAGCTGCGCGATATAAGCCTTACAATAAGAAAGCTTGTCTCGATGTTTATCACGCACACATCCAAAGTATGCGAGTGTTGGTGAAAGTTTCGTGGGGATATGTAGTAAAAATGGGAAGATGTGTGACTGATGTCTAAAATATCGACTAGATAAAATATTTGGGGGTGGATGGATGTGTATACGGTGTCCAAAGATGTACGGTGAAAAATGGATCAATAGTTTTTTGGTACGCACTGTGTATGGCGTTGGATTGTAATACATATAATTTATAAGCGTCTATTATTTTTATATATTAAAATTATTTGGAAATATTTTACGTGAGTTATGAAATTAAATTAAAAATATTATTAGTATTTAAATTATATTATTTTTGCATGTTCAGTTCATATACTGTTTGTTTAAAATATATTTATAAATATATACATTTGTATTAATTCGTTTTTATTAAAATTTTGTACAGTATTTACATATATTATTGTACTTAAAAATCAACATGTGAGATACATATTATATTTATATTTATAATTAAATATATTTCTATCACAAAATCAAAAGTTTTAATTTAATCACATAAACAAATATCAGCTCATATTGTTTTAATTGACTTTAGGGCTATTTTAAAGCAATTTGCACTTAAAATAGTGAAAACCAGCAATTTGCATATTTAAAATAATATATAAATTAATAATTATATTATTATTAGCTTACATATAAAATCAATTTGTATTATCTAAAAATTATTTTTTTGTAAAATATTTAAAATGAAAATGTAAAAAAAAATCAAAACAGTCAAAACTTTATATACATAAATATATTTCGTAAAAACGGGCTACTTTTAAATGCTTTGCTGTTTATCATTATGTCTCTTAATAAATTAAAAAAATTGAAAACTATATTTTAGTATAATATTTATATAATAAAAAACGTGCGGTAAAAATATATCGTTTTTTAATAAATAATATTGTCTTTAAATGTGAAAATGTATAAATATTAATTTATTAATTGATATTTTATTACAATAAGCTCCGAATTAAATCATCGCGTATAGAAAAAAATATATGTAGGGTGACATTCATTACGATTAGGCATTTTTCTTTTTTATTCTCATTTTTTCTTCTTGATTTTTACGAGAAATGCTGATAAATAAATTATGTAAATAATGTATAGTATATTATTGTAGATATTTGAATATACTGTTTTATTTAGAACTCAGTTTAAACATTTTTATAATTTTTAAATTTTCAAAATTAATTTTTAAATTTAAGTTTAAGGAAAATAGTATTCATAAAATAATAATAATAAATTAAATTGAAGCTTATTTTTTGATTACTTTAAAAATGAAATAAAAAACAAAACATTAAGAAATTGATCTTATGCACATAATAAAAACATGCAAGTGGGCGTAAAAAGTATAATAGATGAACAGATGGATTATCATTAAAAAAAATAAACTATTGTATGATTTGTTATAATGGTCAAGAACGGTTTAATTTACTTGGATTGATTATATAGCGTTGAGCTACGAAGGCTTCCGTATTTTTACCGTAATTGTTAATACCAGGTGTTGCTGCTACTCATTTTTTATATTTCGAACAAGACTAAGATCAAATTACTTTTTTGGATTATTGAAAAAATTATATTTAAATACGCCGACAACAAAATTTTATGGATAGCCCCCATACATTTTTGTAATAAGTCGATTTCCACATGGAGCGGATGTTTCCTATCTGATTATAAATGTAGTTCTTGGATTACAAAAGCAGATTTTAGACCAACGGTTTTTTGCTAAATACTTCCGATTAAAAACTTTCAAGAAAGCATGCATATTTTTAAGCATCTGGCATAGACCCACCCTTTCGTATGCAGCGATATAAATAATTCAGCAGTTGTAAAACAGTTTAAAATATTCGTACAGACTAATATTTTTTATTTAAGAAGACTAAATGAAAATCGAATTGAAATGATTATTCTAAATTTTTTCCGAACAATTTCAAAAAAAAAAATTCTCAACAAAAACATGATTTTTAAAATTAAAAATAAGTTAATTAAATCGTCTGTGCATACAAAAATGTTTTTATACATTCTAAGAATGAGTTAAACCAATAATTTATATTAATAAAAAATATAATACAACTATCATACATTAACATTAAATTGTATATCGTGCGTATTTTAGCTCTCAACAACTCAAAATCCATGAAATGAAACGATTTACTTTATTGTCGATGTAATCGCATTATATTGCTGAACTCGTGGCCGCTTAGATCCCCATACTTTATTATCTTATTTTAAAAAAGAATCAACCCTCATTCGTGTTTACTGTATTTACATTTTAACTCTTTATTTTATATTAAAAAAAATGGCGAAGATGTTCATAATGTTTATAGTGAGTGTCACTAATATTATATTTTACACATACATACATACACACTTCATGGAGGTACATTATACGGAAATTGTGATGTTTTTCACGAGAGCAAAGACGATTTTTCACGCGTGGTATGTGTGTGTGAGCGATGCGATGAAAAACGATATTTTTTCGGTCGAACACAGCCGGAACGTATTCGTATCGCAAAGATTCTGCATTTTTTAACGAGCCATTTATCTTTCCGCGCAAAAGGCTTAGAGCAGAGACAAAAGAGCGCAAAAACAAAGAGCAAAACGAGAGACGAACACCGGAAAGACAGCCGACAGACGGCCGGGCGCGGCGCGGCGCGGGAGGGTTAATCGAAAAAAATAGTTTTCTGCTGTTTCTGGGTACTACCTCCCACCTATGTACGTCTATATATGTATATACTATGTGTGGAACGCAAATTGTCGTGACGTGCCTCTTCCTCTTCCCTACTATAGCTAGTGGAGACCGTTTGAACCCGGGGATCGGTAAGTCTGCGCCAATTTCGACGATCTCTTAAGCAAAAGCTCGCAAAGGGTGAATTCACCTCTGGCGGATTGTACGGGGATACGTCTTGTCATCCTAGATGTGTTGGTGTGTGTGTATGTGTGTCCTGTGCGTACACGTGGCATGTGCCCCTGTGTTCGAATCTCGTGCCGTGTCAGCATTATTTTCTTTCGGATAGCAGAAGGGCTTAAATATTATTTTTATCCGAAGCATCGATGATGAAGTAAATCAATTTGAAATAATATAGTAGTTTGGTTGAAAACTCAATGCAATGATAAGATGTGATATTAATTACCCAAAACACCTAGTAATGTGTGTCATAAAATTATACTACTAACGAAGAAAATTCAGGGCGCAAATATAAACATTGCTTATGAAAGGGTCTGTTTTTTATATTTTTTTTAAAACGCTTAGCTATATTCTTAACAAATATATTTTAACAGTAAATACCATATTTCTGGACGTAAAATTAAATTGCTCCATAAAAGACTGAATATTAAAATAAAATACTAAAAATCACACATAATCGGTATCAAATCAAATCAAATTATATTAAAAGTAAAAAAGTAAAAAGGAAGATAGTGCCCTCGAGATCCTCAATTAATGTATTGCAAGAGTCTTTATTGTATACCTTTTTCATTGTGCTGATGGAATCTGTATTTCATTTGAAATAGTACACCTTAATTGGTTATCAATTCTGTACAAGGAAGCACAAGGCTCTGTTTCTTAGAAAAGATCATGGAATGACATTTTTTATGATAAATGATAATCTATGAGCAGATGTTCATGGACGTGATTTTTTAACAGCAAATTTAATTTTTCTACACTCCTTAATGGAATAGAATCTATTTTAAGGATACCCTTAAGATTATTAGCAATAAGTCAGAAGTCAGAATTAGGTTAGACTACAAACTTAATGCTTCAGAGACATTAATAAACGCGCATGTTTTGATGCTTATCTGTTTTGATACAAAGCGCTTTTAATTTATTTAAATAAATTCTTACTAAAAATGTTTTTTATTTATTATTATTTCAATTAATTGATTTCGAGTATATTTTTTTAATATTAATTAGCAAATTATAGTTTTTTCTGTAAATTTAAGAACTAGACTGGTATTAAATGGAAGTAATGTTTACAATGTATTAAGTGTTTCAAAAATATTATCTAATATATAGTTTAGACCCTTATAATCCTGTATCATGGCCGCCTCCACTTGCTCACTTCTTTCTGCTCGGCGCTCCCTACTGTTATTTACCATGTTAGTTCCCATTCTATTCCTTGAAATTTTGCATTTCGTTAGTTTCTTCCAATCCCTCCTGAGGGTGTGGGCTTGACACGGGAGGGCTTAGGTATGAGAATAGAAGAGGGTGGATGGAAGGGTGAAAAAGTGCGTGCATGCGTACGGAAGGAATAGAAAAATGGATGGAAAAATAAAATATGCTGACGACGACGCCATAAAGAAAATATTTATTTATATACGGAATATGTGTGCGTACACATTTTTGGCAGTGCGCGCTAAATATCAAAAGGCACTATTACCATATTAAACATATATTTTCATTTTATTGTAGACAAAAACAGTAGCTTTTTAATAATACGAACACCATTTATGTGTATCATTTGCACTAACTTATAATGGGAATAACAATATATTTTCTTACATAAAAAAAATATTCCTTTAATTATTTTAGTGTATAAGATATTATTCGTAAATGTTCGTAGGTGACTTGTTTATATATCTGCAATAATCAGTTAAATATATTTCGGTTAAAAATTCAATATTTATGCAATACAAATTCATAACTCATATAACCAAAATAAGTTATGAATTTGAATTTCTATGTGATGTAAGTTAAAAGAAATTGAAAATACAGACATTCTTTTTTTGGTATCTAATTTGATTTGATGATTTTTATCTATTTATTTAAATTAAATAATAATTAAGTTATCGTTTTAATGAGGTAATTAAAACTAAAAGTAAAAATAAGCAATAGGTTCGAGAAAAGGCAATTTTATACATTTGCTTAGACATCAATATTTCAAATTAATCTCTTTGTAAATAAAAGTAAAACATAGTTATAAAAAATGTATCATAATTATGTTTATATAAATAATAAAAATAATTATCTTAATAATTTATTTGAAAAAATCTAGATTAATAGATTATTAAAAATATATTGCTTAATTATTTTTACGAACCAATTATAATAATAAGCTTTATACTGTAACAATGTTTTATTTATAATAAAACAATATGTGGATTTTAAATTTATTAAAAAAAATAGTTTAATTATAAAAAAATATATTTTTGAGTAAAAAAAATAAATTATTTTTCCATATTAAATATCAGATATTTGCAAAATAATTAGCATAATTTATTGCTGCTTTTTTTTTACTTTTTTTAAAATTAGTAGATATTCGTAATGAATGGTTTTCTATAATAAATACAAGTAAATTGGCAAGGGCAATAAAATTTTATTCTCAAAAAAATCTGTAAATTTTATCTTTTTCCTTAAAACTTTTTTTGTAAATCAACTATAAAAAAAAATCAATATTATGCTTAATAAAAAATTGTTTATTTAAAAAAAACATAAAATTCTAACTGCAAAAATGAAGGAAAAAGTTTTTGAAGAATCAATTTTTTGGGTTTAATAATTGCTATGAATATTACTGTAAATAAAATCTAACAACACAAAAAAATACAATTGAGAAAACAATATATTAAAATAATAAAAAAATAATGTAACTTATTTCTTGATATAATTAAAATAGCAACGCAATAAAATATTTAAAACATGTATTTTTGAGGTAAAAGTAAAATTGTCAGATTATATAAAAAAGCTTTGCTAAGTAACATTTACAATTATTTTATTATACTAAGGTTTTCGCAAAAACATTAATATTTAAGGTAAATTTTTTTTTAAATAATTGAATGCTTAAGAAAATTATTTTAGAAAAAATTCCTTATTTTTTGTTTATTAAAAAAAGATTTTAATAAAAAGTTTTTTCATTGTTCATAAACAATTTCGCATTTTTAATTAAAAAAAATATTTTAATATATAAATATTAAATATTTTGGTTATTATATATTTCATAAGGTATATATTTTAGTTTGCTGTTATAATTTATTATATCTTTTAAACATCAATAATAATTATTAAATGCTAATTTTTTAATATTTTAAATGGCATTAACTATCATGCCGCGCAGTAAAATGAATATAAATATTGTTTCCTAAGAATAATATTTATATTCATTTTACGCAACTGGCGCTATCATAATCAACAAGTTTTCCGGAAAAATACTTGAAAAATAGCATTTTAGCCATGTCGTGCCTCGTAATATTTGTCGTGTCGTGAATGGGTCGTTTCAATATTGTAACGAGCATAAATCCCCCTCGCCCACATGTCACTAGGGGGTGCGTGCAGCTCCACCCTCTCCACCGAACGGGCAATGGCGCCACGATCGACTCGATGCGAAAATGGCGGCCACAATGCGCATGCGAGGAAAGCAAGATGGCCGACAGGCGACGCGCGGACGTTGCCGGAAACCGACGCCGTTTTTCGCAAGAAAAAAACTATTTTTTGCGGAAGAAATCTCCGGTTTTAATAGTGAGTATTGTATAATTTGAGATTTGGTCGATTGTAACAGTTCAATAGGTTATGTGAAAATAAACGATCTGTTTATGTGTATGTATCAATGCATAAACTTGTTTATGCATTGATTGTTAAATTATAATTAGCTATACATATCGTGATATTTTAACAATAAAACGCGTATAACTTTGCATCAGGCATCTTTTAGACGCAATTAAAAAATTAATATTTTGATAATATAAGTTCATAATGATCGCAAGTTGAGGACTGTATATATTAAAGAAAAATATATTTTACTTTAATCTTACAAACTGTTGTTAAAATATTACTTATAGTTAATTTTGAACAGCTGTTTAAATTATATATTATTATGTACATAGCTTGAGTTTTTGCTATTTATTTATTTATGGTATTAAAAAGGCTTAACATAATTTATAATATAAATAAAAAATACATTATATTTTAACGTCACATATTACCTAGTGTATACTATATAAAAATATATAATTACATTTTAATTCAAAGCTACATTTTTTTTATTAATATTTATAATCAATAATATAAAAATATTAATTTTTATAATAAACAATTATTAGTACTTGAAAAATAACACATTTAGTAAATTCTAAAACAGCTGTTCTAATTAAATAATATTAGGTAATTAACCATAATAAGTTTTTGAATTTATTTAAAATTTATGTTAATAAATTACGTTGACATAATTTATTATAAAACCAAATTTTATATATTACGTATTTGTTAATAAAATATTAAATTTATTTAACGGTTATTATTTGATTAAAAATAATTTATAATAAAAACCAACAATTATTTAATCTCAATTTTACACATTGTGTATATGTGAAAAAATAAATACTTCTTAAATCACAGCTAAGATATTTTTTAATGTTATTTATGTTTTGCATTTTATGCTAATTATTAGTTTATTTTCATTTATAATAATTAAAAATATTTTTTGTATCTATATAATTTGTTTTAAAAGTACTAATAGAATTACATAATATTTTATACATAACCTTAGTTTTCACCAAGTTTATAATTTATGTTTTTTAATTATTTTTACATAATTTAAATTAAAATTAATTATTTTATTGAATTTATGTATTACCTAAAAAATTAAATTACAGTTAAAATATATTAAATTATGCATATTATTGTGTAAAAAAACAATAAATTATTACTGATTTTTATAATTCACTATCGTTAGTATTTAAAAATAATACCTATATTTTATTTTAAAACAATAATTATAAATATATAACATTATTAGTTTTTGCGATTAATTATACTTTATGTAAAATAAATTAGTTAAAAATGTCAATAATAAAAATAAACAATTTATTTTAATTCAATTTTTCATATTACGTATATGTAAAATATATATACTGTTTAACTCACGGTTATAGTATTTTTTATAATCATTTAATTTATGCATATTTTTAGTTACTAATAAATTACAACTTATTTTTATGATTAACTAAAATTCATTTTATTTTTTATATTACTCAACTTGAATTTAAACATTTATTTGTAATTTATGTTAATATAACAATTTTACTGTGTTTACTTTTGGTTATAAAAGAAAAGTTTGCAAATGTAGGAATAATATAAATATTCAAACTAAAAATTACTCTAGTTGCCAAAAAGGAATCGATCATAGATATTATACTTAAATAATGTAAATATATTATATTCTTTAGGTAAATGTATTTGACATATAAATAAAATATTTTTTTTGGCGTAGAAATTGTGAATTTATAAATAGTAAAATTAAATAATTTAAAATTAATATATTAGAATATCCGTTTAAAAATTAAAAATCCCGATTCCTAATATTTATACTACCGAAATATTGAACTTAAATATATTTTCACGTACTAAACAGAGAACTGATACTTAACAATATTTGTATTAAATTAATAATAATTATTATTATTAGTTATTTATCATATTGCAAAAAAATATGTAAATGATTGAATTTTCCAAAAATTACCAAAAAACTATTAAAATTTTTTTCTTTAAAGACTTTTTGCTCCTGTAATATTTTAAAAGCCAATTATTCTTATTATGAATAAACTATAATAATAATGATAATAAATATTCGAATTATAAAAGCGTAAAAAATGTTAGCCCACGTGTAAATTTCTCCGAGCTCAAAATAAAATCCAATACTCCCTAAATTTCTTATAATTTCGGCAGCCACTTGCGGAATAATTTCTGCGGGGTGATTAGCACCCCCAGCCGTCTGCGTAATGGTGTCTAATTTGCATGGGAAGAAATAAGGCGAAGGAGAAGGCGGTGGTGGGTGGTGGCTCGGGGATGAACCGCGCCGACCTTGGATCCAGTCAGAAATTGGGTTAGTTAGTCGCCAGCCTTGAACTTGCATATTAAACGGGGGTGGCTGCTTCCCAGCCGGGGGTGGAGGGTAGACACAGAGAATGGAGGAGAACTTAATTGCCTCTGAGGGAGGCTACGCTTCCGCGCCGCGGCTACGCGATTAGACTGAATTTAAAATGCGAGCAAGGAAGGCTTTGTTTACAAACATTGCCACGTGCTTTCAACACGTATTATGAAATTAAACATTATGAATATTGATACCTGTAACATATTCTACAACAAAAAAAATAATGATTTGACTCAAATCGTTTCTATTATATTAATATATTTTGCTTTGTCATTGATTTTTATTTTAAATCAAACATCCTTCTTGTGGATATGAACTAAATCTGACTTTTTAAGATTGATGTAAAAAAGTTTACAAAATTAAAATTTACAAAAAAAGATATGTCATTATTGTGATAAAAACGCTGAGATTTGTCACTAGAAGATATTTTATAGCGTCCAGTTAATTTTTCTGAAAATTTTCCTGAGGTCAGTAGAGAGTTTTAACATGTTTTTTATAAGCTTCATTCCATAAAGGAGTCCTTATTCCAAAAATAAATGTCTAAAATTATACATTCGAGTTCATATCATAAAATTTCTTATAACATTCTATGCCGCAAATAAATTTAATTTTTGAGCATTTATAATTTTTATTTTGGGGTAGTTACACGACTGAAAATAAATATAACAAAAAAAATCAGGTAACGATACAATATAAGACTAAGCATCCCTTATGTGTACTTTATGAAAAGTTTTATTTTTCTCTTATATTCATACATTTTCCTTTAATTTATTTAATGATGGAGTTACTCTTATTTTATCAATGCTTGAATTAAAAATAATTTATAAAAAATATCAAAGATCTACAGGTGCATGCTGCTTGCTTGTAAGCATTTATTAGCTTACAAAAGGTAAATAAAAATATTATATAGTTGTAATAGTAATAAGAAATAAAAGTACCTGTTTTTTGTAATCTTCAGGTCAGTTTTGTCTCAGCTTTAGTCGTGTAACAACCCTAAAAATAAAAATATATTAACGTAATGCAACTACAGAAACAAGCAACATAAATATGTTTATACTATATTTGCGTTAACACGGTCAGTTCGAAAGCTATCCATTTCATCATTATTCATAATTGAGAAAGAGATGGCGAGCTTGGGTTTACGCCACTACTATTAGCTCTAAAGAATACGATACGGATATACGTTTAATATACTTATTATAACTCCGATTGATTGATAAATATAAAAAATATAGTAATAATTTAAATTTTTATAAGTTTATTTAAAAAAATATAAGCGGTTCGTATAAATAATTTTTGCCAATATATATATGACATAAATAGCATTTTATTATATTTGTAATATGAAAACATAAACATTAATGTTAAATCAATTACCCATCTATCTTTGATATTTAAAAATTAAAGACACCAAACCTTGAGAAAGTGAGCCGTTTTTCGCAAAAATGTCTGGTCCCAATCCGTTTTTAGCAGGGCTGTGGAGTCGGAGTCGTAAAAAATCGACCGACTCCGACTCTTTTTTTAACCCTTTCCACTCCGACCAATATTTTTTAATTGTATTTCATGCGCTATGCGTTTTAAAGTTGTTATTATGAAGTAAACAAAAGTTATTATGCACTCAATAAAATACCCAACAATAGCGGACCGGTCACATTCAATGGCGCGGCACTAATCCTAAGAAATATTACTATAATTATTTTTTGTTATTTCTTCTTTGTTGTTATTTACATGAAAATAAAATAATTGAAAATAAATTTAATATTTCAAGATGGGAAATTAAATTCTTGTTAAATAATTTTAAGAATCTTTATTTAAAAAAAACATATTATATAATGCAACATAAGGGTTCTAACAGGAACCGTTACCAGTTATAAAATAACAAAATTATAAAAGGTCCAATAATATATATTAACTATCGATCGTTTATTATGCAAATCAATACAGCGTGTGCAGTATGCAAATGGTGCAGAAAACGAAGCAAACCCTTTCGCTGCGGGATGCCAATTTTTATATTAAACAATTGCATTTTCGTAACCTGTGTGAGCTGTCAATCTCGACTTGTCTCCTCAGAGGGTTTGACAATGCAACAAAGAGACCAAAATGCCGTGGGATATTGCCGAGGGTTCGCATTATGCATTAATTTGAATATTGTGCATCATTCTTGCAGATGCCGCTACAGTTTAATACTTATGTATGTATATAAGTATAAGTAAGTATGTATTTTTTGTATAAAAGAGAGAGTTAAGCCGCCGATATGCTGTATTTTATCAAAATTTTGACAATAGCATGGTATTATATGGTAATCCTGTATGCTATTAAAATCCGCTTATACATTAATAAAACCTCAGCCAAGAAGAAAATTAAATATGAGAGCGATAAATTTTTGTATTGTGCAGTATAGTGAAAATAAAAAAATAATTTATAATAGCTAAATTTAACATTCGGGATTAACTTTAAACCTTTATTAGAACATAATAAATTTGATGAGAATATGCATGTCACTTAATTGAAATTCAATTTTACTTACGAAATATCTCCAGTGTATATATTCTCATGTCATCCAATTACACGTATCGATATTATCAAAACATTATTTCGTCATCGATTATCATTTCTTTCCAAGAAAAATCGAGTTTCAGATTGTAAATGTTATTATAGCGTATTATAGTGTTAATAATATAGGCAATGATGCGAAGTATATAATAATATATACAGTACAAAAATAAATATTCAACGTCAACAATATTTAACACCATCGTTTCACATCGTTGAATAGTTGTGACGCAATACCGCCAGGTAAGTAGACGTTCACTTTCGTCCTGCTAAGAGGAAACACATGTCCTCTACGGTTTTCCTTTCATCGACTTCCTGGGGCCGTTGCCTGCATCTGCATACAGAACAAAGTGCAACACCATTTACATATACCAGCGAGCGAAGATGGATCGCCTTTCCAAAGGGTACCAGCTTTTGTTTATGATCCCCATGAAATACAAGCGAAATTATTTGAATATGAATGCTACTTCCGCAGATGCTCTAACTTTCACGTTCACATTTACATAACCGTGTTGGTATAATATAAAAAGGGCATATGAACTGTTGGCACGCATACAGACACACGTGAGCGACAAAGGTAAAAAAGATCGGGTCGATTCTGTGTCGCGCTAATCCTTGATGATTTATTATTTTAACGTTGGATAATAATAAAATAATATTTTGTTTATATTAAAGAAACGTGACAAAGATAATATGTAAATATCCTAGCATTTTATAATATCATATAAGTCGCAATTTATGCACTTATTTTCCTTAATTGCAATTATAGCATATGTGCATAATTTAAAATGTAGTGTGTTAATGTGCTGTTTATATCAAAGGAATAATTGTTTTAAAATTTACATTAAGTCCTATTTTTCTAATGATCCCTATAAGGTTATGCTGTAATTAATACCCTTATGTTAATATTATACAACAAATACTAAAATTAAATTCTAATATCATTTAATGATCTAAAACATATATATGAGTGTATAATACAAAATTTACTACCCCGGCTTCATTAAAAATAGCACGGTAAAACATGGCAGCCAGAATGATATATGCAAGTGACACGACGCTACTGTTAACCGTTTGGCACATGTATTTTTTGTTTTATAATAAAGATATTTTGTAACTATTCATGAAATAAATTGTAAATAAGATATTAATTTCAACGATTTTAGTTAAAAACATATTAGAAAAAATACAAATAATATGAAAAAATATTTTTATGTGATTTATTAGATTTACCGTTTTTATTAGATCGATACATTAAAGTGGTATAAAATAACCAAACGTATTTATTTAATAGTTTTTATGATAAATTTAGTATTAAAACTAAAATTATTATTTTAAACCCTATGATGTTTAAAGATAATATTGTTGTATTTTACATACAAATATTAGAGTTTACATGTTTTATTGAAAATGTTTTTTTTAAATGTTAAAAGCAATTAAAAAAATATTCAACTAAAATTAGTAAAGAATAAAATGGTTTCTAAAAACAAACAATCACTAACCTTTTTGATTTAAATCGAAATTATTATATTTAAATAAACTATGATGATCCTATAAATTAACCAAAAGGTTTATATATTTATTTATTTGTTTTTATGGTAAATTTACTAAAAAACCTTAAATTATTATTCTAAGCCATATGATGCTTAAAAAATTATTCAACTAAAAAATATAATTAGTTTAAAATACAATGCTTTCTAAAAATAAAATAATGCTAACCTTTTTGTTATAAATCGAAATTATATTTTTATTTATTATTTTTTATGGTAAATTTAGAAATAAACCTTAAATTATAATTCTAAGCCCTATGACGCTAAAAGATATTATTGTTTTATTTTATATACAATATTGAGGCTAATATATTTTTTTCAAGTAAATAAAAATTATTCAACTAAAAAAATTAAATTAGCTTAGAATACAATAGTTTTGGAAAATAAAACAATGCTAACTCTTTTGCTATAAATCAAAATTATTATTTTTAAATAAATTATGATGAAATGTCTGAGAAGCAATTAATTAGAGCAATGTTCTTAAATAAGCCATAGAAAATCAATTAACAGGGTTTTTAAGCATCATAAAAAAATAATATTGAGTCTGAATGAAAAATACATTAAAGATGGTTTTATCAATTTTTAAAACAGCCAATAAAATAACAACAAAAACTAGATCTATTATCTGAAACAAGTCAAAGTACAGTAGCAAGTGAGAATTTTTTTTCTTTTTCTAGCTAGGTTGGGTAATTGTTCAATGGAAATTTTAGATTTTTTAAAATCATATTTCATTAATAAAAATTCTAAAAAAAATTAATTGCTTTAATTTAATAATGTTTATTTTGCGTAGTTTTGTATAAGGTTTGATTTATTTTTTTCTATATTTGTAATTACATAATTATTATTTATTAATTATTTTCCCAATATAAGTCAAATATCCACAGGCAGGCAGAAGAAGACGCGCATAGAGACGCACCAAGAATTCACAGCAAGGCCAGCATGACCACAAGACAGATCACAGCCGGCAATAATTCAACTCGACACTCCAGCGACCTGCCATTTAGATTCAACCACCGGATAGCGGCAATTACATTTCCATATATATGTGGTATTAAATATATGCCTAAAAAATCAACAAATACAAGCTTTTCCAGGATTTATTTGCGCTGCAATGGACTCAAATCCAGAAAATATTAAATACATAAAAAACATACATTCAAAATAAATAAAAAAAATACTTAAATTGAACTTAACTTTATAACTTTTTATTTTTCATAAACTATTTTAACCTCAGTTCAATTCCTTGTACGCTTACTATTATAAATAAGTTGCCTATCATTTGGTCACAAGTGATAGACATTATTTATACACTTATAATGATCTGATTAGCCATATTATTATCATATCATATATTGTGATTTGCTTTAGTATTATTATTTTTTTAAAACTTCAAGTTACCATATTTTTAAAAGATTGAGAAAAGGTATATGCAAGTCTACAATATGACAATGTAAAAAATATACGCATATACATGCATGGTACAGGTATATTATGCTATCGGAGTGTGGGTATATTAAAATTTGAATATCTCGTGATATCTGGCAATGATCTTACGCACTTTTTATAGTGTATTTTTTACGATCCCCGAATGAGGTAATGCGGTCGTGAAGCAGGTACCGCGGCACGGTAGGCGCCCTTCTGTGCGATGAAAGTAAAAAGGGAAGAAAAAACCCTATACATACATACATAGTGTGGAGATGATGCACCTTTTTCAACAGATGAGCACTCATTCACTTCCGATAGCATGGGAAAGGGTTCGCACAGGGTCGGGAGATAACCGCTTTTTTCGAGATTATACTAAACGTATGCATAAGCACATAAAATACCTAGGTACTATACAAACACGTGCCTGTGTTAGTTTAGAAAAAAAATATAAAACATATTTTATTAAAGAAATTCTATGAATGAATGTTACAGTGAATTTATATTTTCACTGGCGTAAATATAATTTCACGTAAGAAGTAATATGTTACATATATTGCTAACATTAGGATTTAATGTTATATCAATAAAAAAATCAGGCCTATTTTTTGCTTATCTTGTTAGTTGTGTTTCTGTTATTTTAAATTTAATGATATACTTTTATACACATATCACTAGTAAAAATCATTGTTTACCAATCAAAATTTAAATGAGCCCCAATTTATTACACAAAAATCCATTGTGTCTGCTGATGTGTAAGCCGGTGCATTGTTATGGTGATGTTGCGGTTGTTATTTTGAATATTTTGATTTACACTTCGTTGATTACATTTTAGCAGACATGTAATGTTTTAGTCGTTTTTAAAAAAAATGTTTGTACATATTTTTCCAAAACATTAAAAACTTGTCCGCCCCTGGCTTTGAGCCCCCGTGTGCGTAAAGGTGCGCGTCACAATTTCTCGCATACCTGCATACCTGTGTATAAATTATAACCCTGTCATAGTTTATTTCATCTGCCGGAGACGCATTAAAGGGTTGAAATAAATTACGTCCCTTCGAGGGTTGCGTAGTAGCCCTCAACAACAAGCGATGCCTTATTTGAATGTAGCTTGATTTGAATTTATTCGATGTTCTGCGCATATAATAGCGAGAAATTTAATATCGAAACCGAAATCTCGAGATGATTGTTATGAGACCTGAGAGACAGTTTATTCTTTATTTTATGAGCTCTTCGTACAGAGGAACTCGACTTAAGATACTTATGATTCAAGATTACATCGGCAATATTGAAAAAATACAGTATTTTCGAGATAGTGAATATATAAACAAACCTAGAATAATTTTAATATTACACTCAATATATAAAGCTAAACTAGTATCAATGGTATTTATATCACGGGTTTTCGTTTGTCAAACACTCGATAAGTTGTATAGGCGTAAAATTTATCCTATGTTGCATCCTATTGTTGGTTAAAAAAGGTACTACCAACAATATAATTTATTGTGTGCCAGAAAGTGAATTTTATTGTTGGGTCTTGCGGCTTATGTGCGTTAAGATGGGGGTTAAACGGTTCGCATTCTCACCGTTGACTTTGGGGTTGTTGTTATATAGAAAAAAATCAGTAACGTATTGCAAATATAGAGAAAAAAACTGACCTTTGATGCCCTCCAAATGATGTACTATTTTGACAAATAAATATATATACAAACAAATAAAGGTGTAGTTTTATTAAATGGCAATCCATCATTATTAGGGTTGATATAATTTATATATGTAAATAATAAAATTTATTAAAAAAAATATTACAAATTTTCATTAGCCTAAAAAATTTAAACACAAATCATATATTTTCTACTCCAAATTGTAAATACAGACAAATAATAAAAATATTTTACAAAAAGACACATATTAAAACAATTAACAAAAGTCAATATATTTTAATAAAAATAGTAAATACTTTGTATTATAAATTATTAAAATAAAAAAAAATAAACAATACTACATAACTTCGATTTATTTTTTTATGATGCTTCCATTATAAGCCAATATTAAATTATTGTTATTATATAGCTATTGATAATAAAATATAAAATATATGCTTTAAAAATGTATGTCATAAAGTTATACATATTTATATTGAAATTATCTAAGTCAGAATATTTTATTATAATAATTACTATTAAAATAGATAAAATAGACAAGTATTATGAAAATAACATTATTAATATTATTAAATTGGTCTTAAACAAACTATTATTTAAAATATGTTTTTGATGTATAAAAATATGTAACATTCTCTGGAAATATTAAAAATATAGAATTTTTAAAATAAAAAAAATAATATATAAAAAAAATCGTAAATTATGTTAATAAAAATACTATTATTTCGGTCCCGACTCGTTCAGATTTCTCGATATTTGGGATTTTTCTGGAGTCACGGGTATTTCATATTTTAATTAATAAATGAAATAAAAATATTTTTCAGTTAATCACTAACCAAAATGTTATTGATAAAATCAGGTTTTTGCTCTATATGTTGCTAGTCAAAGACCACACGAAAGGCAGGTGGTCGTTTACTTGATTACTAATAAATAAGGTATCTTTCAAACCTCAACAACATCATTTAAAATATTATGAATAATGAACCGATTTCTATAGTTTGTGTTTCTTTGATTTTGATTTTGGACAGCATTTATAAGTAATTGATTTAAATCAAGTATTTGGGAAGTTTGCTTTAAAATAGTTAATTTACTCACACGTCTGGAAGCATTTAAAAAAATGTGGCAATATGAAAGTGATTCAGTGTAATAACAGCTTAGAAAAACATTTCTTATAAAAGGTCAACTACAAGTGGATTAATTGTAGAGAGATTTGATGCGGAAAAAATAGTGATAAATGATCTGAAGTAGTGCATCATCAGATATTAATCTTTGATGACGAAATTTATGTCAAGGAATTCACTTGTGTAGATTGTAACTGCTGAAGGAAAAATGTCTATTTAGATCACTAAGAGTACATTTATAATAAAATCCATCTCTGATAAATGCTATAAAATTGTATTATATGTTGTAGTCAAAATAATTTAAGTTGTAAAAAAATAAAAACTTTTAAAGTGAGATAAAAATACATATTTAATGAAGTAAATAATATTATATATATTTCAGTATCTTTATGAAAAAAATGTGTATATATATATATAAAATTAGATGACTACGTAAAAAATAAAATAAAACATTTTATCTTATATAAGAATCATATATAATCCATCTAAAATAATTGTAGGATATATGTGATAAAAAAATATTTTTGCTTTTATCGTTATAATGATATTACTGTTTGTAAGTCAAAAAGTTACTTTATATTAAATATTATTAATTTAACCGAATGTTGCTATTTTAACAGATAATGGAAATATGCGTTAATAGATAAAAAGGAAATGGCACCATAAAAATAAAATATATTAGCAAAAATCTGACAAAATTATCACTCAGACGTTATTACTGACTCGAAAAGTTTTATGTTAAATTATTACTTGAACATATGTTAGTACTATAATTTTTTATATTGACTATTTACTCTTAAGAGCTAATAAGCATTATATTTCTTAAACAAATATTTTCAGGAAAAAATCATATAGTAAAAAATAAATATATACACATACATAATATTCACTTACTTATAATTAAATTAAAATTAATACATACAAAATAATAATAAAAATTAGATTCGATTAGCTTAATATTTACGGAACAATTCACACGTCTACCAGCCAGTCTCAGAAAAAAATATGTAACACCAACCGTTTTCACCTATGCAATTAAACGTTTTCTTCGGCTGTCCGTTAATAACCATAAAAAATAAAAATAATAATATAATAATAACATTCCCCATGCGAGGCCCGCGAGAGACGACGGATAATTGTTGATTATTTCCGTTTTACAAGCATCGAAAGGGTTGAAAAGGCGGTGTGTGTAATTTATTTAAATGTTTGTCGAGTGTGTGCGTTTGTGTGTTGTATAGGAACAATAATAAGAAATAAGAATAAAAAAACGACGTAATTTTAATAGGCCATCGTGTGTCTATTTAGCGAAAGGATGTGCGAGCAGATGCAATACTTTTTTTAAATAAACATTTTTTACCAAAGGCGCATATATAATTAATGTGTGTTTATTATATTTTAAATGCGTGTAAAAAAGAAGGTAATAAATAATGTACGTATATGGACATAGGAAGAAGTCAAGTGCGAAAAAGAAGTGTTTATAGTTAAAAAATGGTGATTTTTACTGATGATGCTTGTTACAATGTAGAGAAATTAAATATAATTATTCGAAAAATTTATACAATGTTTTATTCAGAATTGTCGATACTGCATATAAACATGCAACCTATTTTATGTATTAATTAGTGTGTGTTAGAGACATCTAGCGATAAAAAAATAAGCCATCTAAAAATAGCAAAGTTTTAAACAAGTATTAATTGAAAAAATATTTTATATTACATATTAAAACATAAATTAAATATTTATTATTTATTATTTATTTAAATATTTAACGTGAAAAATATTTAAAATAAAAATAAAATATTTTATATGAAAAACACAGTGACATCTAGCGATGAATAGAAAATAAATAAAAATATCCAATAAGATTCCAACTGGAAAATTTAAGAGAAGTAAATGCTGCACGATGCTCGTTTTATCTATTATTTAATTTATAAATACAATCCCCTGTAATCAATTAATATGTCTATTTTTACCTCTCTTTAAAATAAATCATTTATATGAATTCGTATTGATATTTTAATTAAAATTTCACTGTTTAAGTCTCTGGAGAGTTTCGATACAAAATAATTGTTCTTATTATTAAAACTAGACTAGCAAACAAGTGTAATTTAATATAATGAATATGCTATTACTCGTGCTTGACCATCCGGATATATTTTTTTACGTAGTTCCTGTTTAATGATATATTTTCATGAGCATGTAACTAGACGTGGTGGTAGCAAGCTGCTAGCAAACACGAGCTTTTGTTTATTCTTCTTGCGCAGATGTTGCTTACATTGCACTCGGTCAGATGTTTTCAACCATTGGCCCACGCTGTGTACTTATGCTGTATGAATGTTTATCTTGCCGAGGATAGAGTGAAAATATACAACGTAGCATTATTTGAACGATACATAGTGTTTAACAAAGCTCTCCATAAAATAGTTATTATTAGATAGGTTATATGCATAAATGTATATTCTCACATATGTATGGATCAGGATCATTTATTACGAAAAGTGTTAGAAACGTCAATAAAATGATATGTGTATTTTTAGTTTTTTCTAACATCTCTACATATATTATATCACCAGAAAGACTTTACAAATAAACAAGATTAAAAAATATTTATCTTAGACCTAAGAAAATAGATAATTTTGTATTAAACAATCAAAATAATTTGAAGAGAATATAATTATATATTATGAAGTATTAAACATACTCAATATAAATTCTGATTTGTTGCAGTTTTTAAAATCCCAGAAGTAGGATATAATTTATTATAATAGTGATTCAAAAGCAAAACTGATTTTGGTTTACTATTTGCTTTAAAAATCTAGAGATTATAATTTTTATACCTACGTATTGTTATTGTAAATAATAAATTATGAATATTATCCTAATTTTATATTAATTAGATTAATATATGATTATTAACTTATTTAATAAAAAATATTTATTTAATTATTATTAAAAATAGATTATTGAATAAAAAAAGGCTTATTAATTAATTTAGGTAAAAATAATTTACTTCTTATTAATTTGATTTATTTTAATTTATTGTTCAATAGTTACCAAAATAAATTAGATTAAATGGCATGCTTTTATTAATATTTTTTTAATTTAAAATATTTATTTAATAATTATTAAAATTAGATTATTAAACGAACATTAATTCTTTACGCAATGAAACTTTGAAAAATGGTTATTATCATTGGTAAAATTCTGTTTTTGTAATTTTTTATTCGAGCTTGTAATAATTACTTACCATATTGTTTTCGGCGACTTACTATTTTAATTGCAATTTTCATTAATAAGCTTCTATAATATAATATAATACAATATTTCTAAGAATAACTTTACTTTATCTTTCGTCAATTTGTTTCCCATTGTGTATAAATATTACTTAAAATCTTATATCTTAGGGGATTTATTTAATTTCATTTCTAGGGATTCGAGATTTTTTTTCAAAGATTTTCCGGAAAATCTCGATTGAGAAATTAAGACGCAGAATCTCCTTTTTTTAACTGAAGAATATTTAATTTATAAAATTCTTATTAAATGTATAGTAAATTAATATAGACTGTTATTTCTATAATATATTCAATATATATTATGTTATTATAAAACATAATTTTCAATATTTTATTAGCTATTTACAAAATGTTACCTTAATAAAATAACAAAAGAAAATTTTAATAATTTGAGTTGAAAAACAAAATATCTAAAATATTATATAAATATAAAGCTAAAATATAAAAAAGCTAAAATGTTAATTTTTCAGGAATCAAAGATTGATTATGACTTGTATTAAAATGAATTCTTAATCAATCTTCTCCATTTTTGCTAAAGCTTTTTGAATCTTGCATTCAATAAAATAATTGTTGATCTAAATGCCAGTATTTAATAAAAAATAACATCGGACAAAAAGGTGGCTTATTCAAATTAACATTATCCTTAAAATCCAGATATACTAATTGAAATACCTATTTAATTATTTATTTATTATAAATATACAATTTTGAGGATAATCGTAACATTAATTCTTAGCTTAATAAAATTCGGATATTGTAATCCTTTTATAGCAATATATTTTTTTTCTAGTTATTAATTACTTAATCGTAATCGTTTTAATCGCTGTTTCAATAAGATTTTCATAAAAGAAATTTTATAATAAAATATTTCTAGCAATATAAATATTTACTTTCGTCTATTTATGTCTTATAAAAAATATTAATGTTACATCAAAATTTTATTCTTAAGCATTTTCAAGATTTTTCGGAAAATCTTTATTGAGAAATCACAAGACAGAATCGCATTATTTTAAAGGAATCTTGTTTAATTTATGTACTTCTTTTAATACGCATAATTAATTAATATCAACATTGTTTTTGTTATATATATGTATATACTATTAAATAACCTTTGCGGTCCTAAAAAAAACTCCACAGGTCCATAATAATGGACCTGGTGGAGATTTAAAAAATTCTAAGATAAACTAATATTTTTTATTTTTTTTAAATAAAACTATGAGTTGACAAAACTATTTTATTTCACTTAAGTATACACATTCGAATGATCACAAAAACTCTCAACGTTCTTCCCTGAATGCAGTTAAATATATGACTAGTAAAAAAATGAAAAAAAAAATGTCGATGAGATTCGGCATAACACTATTAGCTATTTTAAAAATAGTATTTTATTTAATCAATAGGTAAAAATTATAATAATTTTAATTAAAAATCAAAACATCTATTAATAGCTTTGTGGCAATTCTGCTTTATTAAAATTTAAACCACAGTATACATTTCAATCACAAGTTATTTAAAAAAAATATCTTATATTAAATACAGTACAATACAAATACATTTAAATTAACCCAAATTTAATTTTTTTATATTTTTATGCTCTTTTAATAAAATAATTTATTAATCAATCCATATTTTTTCCTATGCTTTTTAAAATAGTTTATGATATAAATGCTAGTTTTTGATAAAAAAATAACATCAAATAATAATATTTTTAACTAAATTATTGTAAGAATGTAATATTTTGTATATATCTATTTATTAAAAAAATACAATACTGCAATATTTATTTGTACGTTTTTCTACGTAACATAATGGTTAAAAAGTATAATTTCAGAGTAGAAAATCTATCATATTGTCAGGCAGTTAACGGTCAAGAATATGCTACAAAAAATCCGTTTTTCGGACATACACTGTTGTACAAATATAAAGGGCATAATTTGATATCAGGAAGGGCTGTATCCACAGTCTGTTACGTTATGAATAGCAGTCCATTAAGTTGTTCACATAAAATACCAAAAAAAGTACACAACGAGGGACCGCCGAGACCTTATTCATTACGGCCGCCGTACAGATGACCCTCCACTTGGAACAATGCAATTTTTTCTTTAAAATAAAATTATAAAATAAATAAAAAAGCGATTTGGGCTGTAAAGCGTATGAAGGCCAGATTTATATTCGCAAGTTGTACGGTGCGACTTGTGCAAAGGCCGTAAAATGGACTCAATTTGCATATTTTTTTATGTAATCAATAAAATGCGCATATAACGTAAATATTTTTTTTATGTATCACGCGATTTACCTATTATAATAAAGATTGTAAAAATATATATTATAGTAAACACAGATTAAGTATAGAGTTATTAAAAAATTAAGCTATTCACAATTTTTAAGACTGTACTGAGTGATCAATGAAAATTGAATAGTTGCATTTAGGTACAGATTTTGTTGATTAGATACGTATGAAGTTTTTATATATAAGGATATTAAAATATTAAAAGATCAATCTTATCACGTAGTGTAAGATCAATTTGAATATTGTTTCCCTGAGGAGATGTGAGGTGAACTCTTCGGTAGCGAAATCGGTTTATGTATTCGCTTTGCGCCCGCGGGGCACAGTTTTGCGATTTTACGCCCCGTCGCGATTGCGAACCCTTCTCAAAAATTCCCTGAAATATTATGACGAAAAAAAATATCGCGTAATTAATTCAATTCTTAAATCCTCTTAGTTCAAATCTTCGAAAACAAGTATAATAATATTCCGATAGGAATTCGAATAGGCGTTTTTAAAGTAAGATTTATTGTGAATTTTTAGATAATATTGTTATTCCTAGTAATTAAGTTTAAAATAAAAAAATATTTTTAAAGCCTTATTTTGTGCATTTTTTCATGCGAATAAAATTATTTTTATGTATTGTTACAAAAAGTTGTGAATTGAAACATCTAATGGTCTATAAGTGTCCTTAAACGTTTAAAGCAAATACAATTTCGCAATTGTTCTTCAATTACAATTTTTTCAATATAATTGATTTAAAACAATAATATAATTTTTAATTATATATTTTTTATATTATATGCAAAATGATATATTAATTTTATTATCTACATTTAATTGTCACGGAAATAATTGGAATTTGAGTTTGATTAGGTAATAAAATATAATAATCAATCGCTCGAATCACAATCGACTTTCAGACTTTCGATCCGCCGTAATGAGGGAATTAAAAAGTTTTCGTAAGTATTTTTCGAGTTTCGAGGTTTGAGAACGATTGCTCGCAGCGATAATGCAAATCAGCTTAAACGGAGTTAAATCGAGCCTTAATTTGAAGACAAAGCGATCTCCATTTATCAAATTCGAAGATAAGATTTCATCCCGACCCACTGATGGATTGATTAATTTTTGTTTGAGCGATTTATTGTTGCGTACAGACAATTCGATAATTATATTCTTTCTTTTATATATAACCTCCTCGCCCTCGCTCTCTACCTAATACCTCAATAATTATGCTCTTTCTTTCGTTCTTTTTGTTCTTACTTTTGTTTCGTCCGTTAAATCGGAAGGTATTACTTTTAAATACCCGATGTTATGATTAATTATATTCGATCTGGAATTATTTATTATGGTTATTAGATCAAACTTATTTAAATTATTCTCCTTCACAATTAGGTATTATATTTTCAATGCATTGTTTGCTTATTAAATTAGATAAAGCGATGTTGTAAAAATTACAATATAGAGCAATAATAGTCGCTTTTAATTAAAATTTACTAGTTGTAGGAGTATGGTCAGGGCCCCCGGAAAATAATGATTCTGGGGTCCATAACAAAAAAAGCATTTTATGTATCTTTTATCGTTGTAATATAATTTTTGAATGAATATTAATTAGTGCGAGTTAACAGAAACTTATTTAAAAAATTGTGTAATCAATTTTTCATTTCATCAAGTTACATAGTATTTTATTATTAATTAAACGGCATGCATTTTTCTGGCTAAATTCAAAGAAATTTAAGATCCACAGATTTTATTTTTAAATTAAATATAAAAAAAACAATCAAAGACTTCGTTGTGATCTATCATAAGAGAATTCACCTTCACCTAAACTAATTTTCTAATGTACTACATATTATCCAATGATGAAAAATGAAGGCTACAAAGAAACAAGCTTGGTGATCTAACAAAAAATTTAACTAGCAAAAATATTTAAATTCAATATTTTACTTAAATCAGTTATTATTTTAATACATTTTTAACTATACTACTCATCACTTAAAAACCTTTAAAAATGTTAGATTTTGTGTAAATAAATTGTAGATTATTTTAATATATTGTAACACTAAAAATAATTGAATTAAATAATAAAGAGTCTCAAAATATTAATTTTATTTTAACTTTTATTTGAATTCAGCTGAAAAGATTCAACATAAGCTTTTTTCTATTCATAATTACTTACTAGTTTTATTTATCATCATATTTTTAATTAAATTAGTTAACTATATATGTAATTGCGCAAATATTAAACTTCATGTAAATTTTTTTTGAGTCAAAAAAATTTTTTTTTTTAAATAATAATTTAAAAATATTTTACTTCAATCAGTTAGTATTATAATAAACATTCAGTTCTACTATACTCATCACTTAGAAGTCTTTAAAATTTTTAGATTTTTTTATTAAATTACTCTTGTGTAAGCAATTTAAATATAATTTAACACTAAAAATAATCAAAGTAAACAAAAAAAGTAATTTTACAAAATATAAATTTTACTTTAAATTTTATATTAATTCTACAAAAAAAGTAAAAAAAACATATGATATTATTAATTACTTAATTAGTTTAATTTAATATTACATTTTTAATAAAATTAGTTATTTATATAGAGGCGCAAGTTTTTAACTTTATGTATTTTTTTTAAAATAAAAATCAATATTTTTTTATTTAATAATTAAAAATATTTTAATTTAATCTTGTTTTCACATATTAAACTCTACTACTCATTACTAAAAAAAAATTTAAAATGTTGGATTTTGTGGCAAAAACTTTTAAGTTATTCAAATATATTGTTACACTAAAAACAATTAATGTAAATAATAAGAAGTCTTAAAATAGTAACTTCACTTTAACTTATGTATTAATTTAACTGAAAAAGTTTAACATGAATGTTACCAAATAATTCCACAGAAAATTAATCTTATTCATAATAACTTACTAGTTTAATTTAATATTACATTTTTATTAAAATTTGAATTATATTGCTGTGCAATTATTAATCTTAATATTAAAGAAAAATACTTATAAGTGAATTAAATGTATTGTCACACTAAAAATAATTAAAATTAGATTTTAAAATAGTGGTTAAATGAAAAAGTTATATATATTTTTTAAAATTAAATATAATTTAATTGATAATTTTAACTATAGTTACTTACTAGTTTAATTTATTATTCTCCTACTTGTGCGTGAAATTTGCAATGAATTAATCTTACTCTATAAATTTTTAAGTAGTATTTAGTATATATTAAACTATTAAATTTGATTGATTTGAAATTGAATATATAATACGTTTAAAATGAAATTTTTAATATATTAATCATGTATAATATTTATTTTAATAAATTATGCCATTATTCATATCGTATGTTTATAAACTAGTTTAGTTTAAGCTTAAGGATTTAAATTCGTATATTTTAAAATAATTTATGTTAAATATATATACTAAGAAAATAAATGTAAATGACTAATTTATAACAAATAAAATGATCTGACAAATACACAGCCTTTATAAAATAAATTTAAAACATATTTATTACTACCATTAATTTGATATTTAATATATAATAATTGTTATTTAAAAATGTGCTAATCTTATGGAACAACTTACTTACTATATTATAAATATTATGCAGAAGTTATCTGTCACATAATAAAAAACGCTTAACCAAAATAATCCGACATTTCATACGCACCAGTCCGTTGATATTTATTGCGTAGGAGACGGGTTCAGGAGTCTTGTTAAATTGCTTGACCATAGCCTTAGAACAAATGTATACATCACCGTAATAGTTCCACTGGCTATATTTATGGCTTCAAAATAACGTTTTAATGTTGGATAGGATCGGACTAAGTGATTACAAGACAGATAATTCTTTTTTTATGGACGGCTCAGGGGCTCGCTTGTCGTTTTAATAATTAAATGCAATAAATTAAACTTCTCCTTCCGCCCTATTACACCATATATTCTAGCTGTCCTTACAAATAGACCATTTCACATCGGTCACCCCAATCGCTTTTTAATAAATATATTTTTATCATCACATAAACGATTTTTGACCCGCAACAGGTGATATTAGATATATAATTGGCGGTTTGTTCTTTATAATAAAAAAAATATATAAAAGGGGTATATATACCCGCATCCTAAGAATATAGTATCTAATTAGATAAATTGCTTTAATTCATATGACTAATTGCAGACTATGTTATTTCAAAGATGTTCTGAGATATCTTCTGAGCATGTAAAATATAATACATGTACAATAGTAATTGATTTCATTATCTGTAAACAGCATTTGCGCATATGTTTGCAATTACATGCGTGTATGTATTGTATATAATGTATTTATAATTATTATGATCGAATTTTGAAGGCACTGTTACACATTTCGTGCGTACAGGTACGACGTAATGACTCGTCAATTTGGGTTTTCACGTGCCCGTTAATTTATTACTGTCTATATAATAATTATCGGTTGTCTTCGATAATGAGGGTCGTGCAACCGATTCGTTATGGAAATAATGTGGGTTTTAATTTTGGTTTCGTTGAGGTCTTTAGCAGACATTTAAAAGTTTTTGTATTTATTTCAATTGATAGTAAATAATTAAAACGGTAATTATCAATGGATTAGTTTTAGTACTAGAAACAAGATGTAGAGCAATATCAGTAAGGAAATTACCCGCTGTGAACACGGCCGTGTATGTGAAAGGTAAAAAAGCAAAATTAATGACTTTGTATTAATTACTCGACTTCCGAACGTTTGTTATTTGGATTGTGAAAGTTAAGACGTTAAAAAAATAAGAATTAGAACTGATAAACGTAATTATAATATAGGCGGTGCGTATCTATAATACTTATCAATTTTGGTTGGAATATTAGAAGCTATAATTTAATTCCAAATTATACCAATTGAAATAAAAATGACCGTCTAGATTATTTCATAGTAATAATAATTAAATAATATATTTAAATTTAATAAATAATTATATGGCTACGAATAAATAGTATACCATAATCGAAAACTAAAATAATCTGTATAATAATAAAGGTAAGATAATATTATTATTATTTTTAATATCGACTTAAATAGTCATTCTGAGTAATTCCACTTTAGATAAGAATATAACTTTAGTGGAATAAATTAAAAACGTACTTTTCCACTTACTGTAATTATTTATTTTAATATTTGTTGCGCAATGTTTATAAGGCAGTATCTCATTATTCCAGGAAATTTTATTAGTAGAAAACTGCGGTGAAAACAGACTGTATTATAGACAATTAAAACATCTAAGCATCTCTGCCTTCCCCTTTCAGTCTTTAGTTACATGCTGAGTTAAAATTTCGCATCAATTTTTTTTACAATATCAACGTAACCAATCTAATTGTTTTAAAAGTGTATCTAAAAAATAAAAACGTTATTATCTGACTTTTATAATAATTATTTATTACATTCAATTTTAAATAATTGTTTATTAATATGTAAAGTTAAAAAAATAAATATTTAACGATTCTTACAAATAGTCTATTCTACAAAAAATATTACATATGTATTTTTTTAATAAACGATGTATTTTTTTTAATAATATTCCATGTTTATTGCTTATTTGTATTATCAGAAAGATTTTATGTAAATTTACTATATACTTATTTTTTTAATAAATTTTTTATAACTTCGTTTATTAATTATTATTATTACACTTTTAATTGTTTATTTGTATTGTCAAAATAAATTCAATAAATTTACTTAAATAATTTGAATAAATTTTGTATAAACTATGTTTTTGTATTATCATTATAATTCCATGTTTATTATGTTTTTGTGTTTTCAGAATGATGTTTGGTAAATCTGTTGCATATTTGTCATAATTATTGATCAGAATGAATATAGTATAACATTTATGTTTTATTAATATTATTATTATTATTATTGATAATTTGTATTTCCAGAATTTCTACTCGCATTGTTTTTATATATAATTTGTTGTAAATAAATATATGTTTTATTATTGATATATAAATATATATAATAAAACAATATTATAAATATTATAATATTGTGTTAGAGTAAAGAAGACACTAAATTAAATATTTTATTAATAAACTTGTGTTTTAAAATTACAGTGCTTTACAACAAAGTAAACACAATGTAAATAAGTGACATCTATTATATCGATTATAAAAAAATATTACAGCTTGACATGACTTGATTTTATTTTTATTATTCATTACGATATTCATCCGTGAGATAAGTTAAATCATGGAAAACATGAACTGTAATGATCGATTAAAATTAAATTTATTAAATAAAAAATATTTTTAATTTAAAAAACATTCGAATTAAGGTCTTTCAGTTGTCACCGACATATACAACTAGTATAATCTTATAAGTATGCTTTAAATAAAACAATAGCTTTTATTCTAGTTCTAGTTTGTAAGTAAGTTTAAAAATAATGATAACATTGGTAATATATCTTTCAACTAAATACAGATAGTATACTCAAAAATATAATTATTATTTATCGTAAATTTATGTGATTTAGGAAATAGTTTATATCTGACACTAAGATAAAAATCTTAATCATTTGCACATGTAAATGAGAATATGTTGAGGTATTTTAATGCCAGAATGTTTTTTTGTAAAATAAATTACATATTTCACCCACTGCTTTTAAAACTAAATACTATTTCAGTAGTCTTTAGTATTACTTTCAAAATTCGCTACAAGTGTAAATAAAACACATTTACAACCCTTAATAAAATATATTCAGTGGTGTTGTATTTTATATAATTGATAATTTTAACCATTTTGTAACGAAATTATATTAGAGGTATTTTTCTTTATTGTATTATTAATTACTCATGATACAATTTTCACTTTCATTATAAACAATCTTATTAAAAGTATTTTGTAAATTATTGTTACTTTATGATTATATTATGTGATGTAAGAAATTTATTTAAACAATTTTAAATTATTATAATCATAAATCTATGATGAATATGGCTGTATTGTAACCTAATTATGTAGTATTTCTTCCCTAAGCATATTCTATAATTTTTGCAACATAATTTCATCAGTAAATATATAATTTATGTATCACGTTTTATCATAACAATGATAATATATGTTCTAAATAATATTTAAATCATTGATTATATATCTTTTAAATCTAATTTGCTTAATTTCCTGATGTGTTAAAAGTTTTTTTTATTTCAGTTTAATTAATTGAGATTTTTTAATATGATAATATTTAAAACAATGCTAGTTCCCAAAACATTACCTATTTTACGCTGAATTATGCATTTAAATGGCATAAATTGATTTTGTTATCTCTTGCAAAGCGAAAATATCAAATTAATTTACATTTACGAAACATTTAGTGGACGTGTTCTTAATTGATTTTCTTATTTATATTGCTTCACATATCTTACAAAAAACTATTAAAGACTTTTAATGGGTGCATATTATGTTAATACAATTAAATAAAGCTAGGTATTGATAAGTGTTAAATATTTTTTTAGTATAAATTATTCAGAGTTGTTGGAATTTAATCAGCAGTATGCAATAATTGCATATAATTTAATCATTAAAAGCGTTGATGACTATCGGCGTAGCGAATCAAAAATGGCCGACATTATCGGTTAAATGTGTTTGTACGTGCTGTTTCTGCAAAACTGGTACGTTTCGATTTTTTTTACAGCTGATATTTTGATTGTAAATTCACATGAAATATATTTGTTATATATAATAATATTAATAATAAGCCCTATTTAATTTCTTTAAAGATTAAAACAATAATTTTAATTAATACCATATTTGATCAAATCAAATCTTTAAATTAGTTGTTTTGATGATAAATTTCAGACAAAAATAAAAATATATGTAATGAATAATATAAAAATTAAAACAAGCAACATTGTCGCATAAAATTCGCATATCGCCCATCAAATCTTGACGTTATTAATAATAAAAAACACGGTAGCTCTGTATTAATGCTCTAATAAGACATATTAATGAAAATTACTCCAACGACCGGGCTTTCGTGCTGATTACGGGGCACAATCCTTTCAATTTGGCCCCGTTATTATTATTTGACCCGTAATTTCGGCCTCTAGGGACCACCAGGCTCACTAATCGGAATGGCGCACGATCTCTGTCATTTATATTTCATTTCAGTCATTCAATTAGTAAAAATATATTATAATATGACGCAATCACGCTACCTGCTTCATTTTAGTAGAAAAATAATAAAAGGAACCTTATGCGGAAATAATTATTTATGCGGTTAAGCTCACGCACTTTTATATATATTTACAATTTTTTTCCGAACATAGTTTTATAAAAAAACATTTTTTATTGCTTTACACATTAAGCGACAAGCTAATTACTATTTTATATTAAACAGAAAAAGACAGAGAAACAATTGTAGCTACATTGATTAAAATATGCTACGATTATGGTTATGCATTACCGGTAAATATATTTTTAAATAATATTTCAGGAAATGCAAAAATTAAAAAAAAAAAATTATTACAATATTATGTAACGATGCTTGCAGCGGACAAGATCGGAGAATGATTTTATTTATTTATCATTCTTATAAAAACATTTTTAAAAGTGAGGTTTGGAATTAAGGGTTATTAAAGAATAAAATATAAAATTATAAAAATAAAAATAAAATTATACTAAAAAAAAATATAAAATTATAATAAAAAAATATAAAATTATAGTAATAAAAATAAAAAAAAATGTTTATTTAAATATAAAATTAATCAATTAAATATAAAATTATATGAATAAAAAAAAGAATTAAAGTCTGTACTTCTTTGATGAACAATTCCTAATTTACAATATTTTAATTATTTGTTTGTGTACTGTGAGTCTTTAAAAGTGCATTTACATTAATAATAATTAAATAATACTTGCAATCTGGACAATGCATAGCATGTGTGCTGTTTCCGTCAGCAGTTACTGTCCGGTGAAACAACCTCTGTGCCACGTTTTTGTCAAGCATTTCATATGTCTATGACACGACCCATTTATTATTTATTTTTTTATTAAAAATTAGAAATTCTCAATCTTTTTACAATAAATATATTTTTTTATCAATTTTTAAAACAAGTTGCCATCATCTGATGAATTATAACACTGTCTCACTTAAATATCAACAATTGTAAAAAAATTGTAATATCCTAATTTAATCAGCATAATAAAAATTAAATTTTAAAACAAACTCTAAAGCGGATTAATCTAACAAAAATAGGTGATTAAAATATCAATAAAATGTACAATGTGTTAGTGTAAAGAATTCATCATTTTCTGAATTACTAATAAAATTTAAACTATAGCAAATTATAAATATAAAAAAATTAAATCAAGCCATTATTAACATAACTAACTATTTGGCAAAAGCAGTTGGAAGAGAAATCATATTAATTAAAAAAAAAAAATAAGGGTAATATATAATTATCTGAAAACAATTTTGCTAACTAGCGTAAAAACAGTTTTTTTATATAATTTATTTCAACTAAAATTTGATCTAATCTTACTTAAATTATTTTTGTGTAATACATAAATAACTTTATATTGTATTTTTTTATATTTCTTTTTTTCTGCATCAATATAATTACTATTTTTTATAATAGAAAAATTGAGATTTGCTATAAATTAATTTATAATACAAATATATTTTACAGTAATTTATAGATTAAATTTTTTTTATGTTTCTTATAATGTTTGCAGTATTTTACTATATTTGTTTTACTGCTTCATCATTATCATTGTTAAGATAAATCATTTATGTAGCTACAATACCATGTGATCTATTTTGTTGCGATTTAATAAAATTTTATTTTATGCCACTAAGAGCAAACAATCTGATTTGTCTGTAAAATTATGAGATTATATGTAAAAGTCTATCAATCATTTATTAAAGCTAATTAAAATATATCACATGATTTTTAAATTTTAATCCCATAAAAATAAGTAGAATGCCATTTTAATCATGCAAAATAATATATTGGTCAATACTGTTAATACAAAATAGGCACAGAAAGAAAAATTAATATAAGAAAGTTTAAAAAGACTATCCTGTGGTATTTTATAGATAATATGTGCTAACTTTTTTATGTACAATCCTTCATACTTTGCGAGTCTCTAATATTATTTAATCCGCAAATTAGATGTTAAGCGTGACTATTTAGACCTCTTAAATCGTCATTAAAAAATACTTTCACGTATATATATTATTATAAAAGTAGAGGGGATAAAATGCATCCATGTCTCGCGCCTCTACGCATATTAATGTTTTAGTTGCCATCTCACGCACTTAAACGTCATCGTTTTAATTAGAATATTTGATATTAAAATTATAATTCTTTACGCAGCCTAAGCACTACCGCTGCGCATGCGCACGCACCGTCACTCACCACGCACGCGGATCTTTCTCCCGTCCGCGTGCAATGCAAATATACAGAGCGATCCCTCTTCGAGATAAAACCGCATCACGCATTGCGAAAATGTTGCATATTTTAAAAACACATATATTTGAATAGCACATGTGTATATAGTAGATAGTAGTGGTGGTGAAACGCGTAATTATCGTGTCAGAGCACCTTGGACGTTACACACAGGGTGCTCACCGCTCCGAGGATATCCGATTACGATCGTGGCCCGTTCGTTATCATGCGAACAATTCCTTCTTCATGTATGTGCTATTAATGCTTCAATTGGCCGATAGCATCTAGTGTGTTGGAAAAATGACGGTGGCCTCACGCATCGGAACGATTTTTTGTATGTTTTATTTTTATTTTTTACACATCGCTTCGGGGCATACTGCCAGGAAATTGTGTGATGGATGATCGTTTTGGGCAAAAAACGCACTTTCACTCCAATTTGCAAACGGCGCAAATAATGACATTATCCTGCTTGGGTTATTGGATCAGCGATGGAGTGATGTGATTTGCCAAACGCATTTCGTTTTAAATTTTTGATTTGCTCTATGGCAGTGGTCGCCTAATGGTTCATCGAACTACCGGCAGTTCATCGAATGTGGGTACCTTCAAACTTTTTTAGATGCCAGACAATTATTTGTATCTTGTTCGAATTTATGAGTAAATGTTACAGTGAATGTGTATTTTTCAGTGAAGTTATACTTTCAATAGTACAAATAAATTTTAGCAATTTGTTTCAGTAAAATCATGTCCAATACATCTTTATCGGTAGATTTACATATATTTCTATTGGAAAAAATATCATTGAATTTATATGCTGCTCTAAACTGTCGTAAAAATATAATTTTCCAGTTGAGAAACATCCATTTTCTGTTAAAACCCAAACCTAATCCAATAAAATGAACTAAACCCAACTTAAAGTAATAAAAGTTTAAGAACTACAGTTAGTCTTAGAAATTTAATTTAGACAAGTTGCGTTTAATTAATTCTCTTACGTCATCCTAGCACGTCTGTGATCATCCACTAAAAAACAAACGTCCATCGAGTGTTTTATTCAATTCAAATTATTTTTTATTAAGATAAAGTTAACAAGTAATAAGCTGACATTAAAAAAATTAAGACTATTATCATAATACATATTATATATAATAAATATTTGCGTAAAGAAAATTAAATTAGAAACCAGTTAAGTAATACAAATTAATAAAATTTTGTATTGTTTAATGTTTTTAATACAAAAAATCATTTATATAGTATTCATTAAAAAAAAATGACAGCTCATACCTATTATAAATTATGTACGTTTTCAACGCGTATGATACGTGTATAAAATTATACAAGTAGATGTTGATGATTGCTAATGTTTTTAAGGGATTAGTAACGTCTTAAACGAACGTATTAAAAACTAAGAGCGTCTCTTCACATTATAAGTAATTATCTAAATACCTATGTACGCTCGCAAGTATAATATTCGAAGATAATCGCACTCGAACGTCGTTATTGTGCAGCTCTGGAAAAAATGCAAAGCCTCCATACGAAGTGAAAGGCAACGAGTATGATAGCTTTTGTCGGGAAGTTGGAAGTACTCAACATGTAATTATGAGACGTTGGTTGTGCTCAGAAAAGGACGTAATTGATGCTTCAAGTATTACCTACAGACTTCTGTTGGCATGAGAACCATCCAGATCCATTCATTTAATCCAATATTTCACATTATGCGCATATTAAAAATTTAAATTCAAATCCCCTTACAATTTTTATATAAAAATATACTACGTCGTTAATGGGTTAAATAGAATGATATACACGACCATCAAGCGTAATGGGCCATCTCATAATTATTATTAAAAAATATATTAATAATTAATCATTTACAAGTCATGTACTGTCTATAATAAATTACACATACACGTCACGCATTAAATAGGTCACATTGTTGAATTATTTAGTTAATTAAGTAAGAAAAAAATGTTAATATATTCCATAAGCTGTCGATATATGGTTTTTTATTCGTGATCGATTATCACATTGACAGGTGGTCGAGAACTCGATACGAAATTAAGCTTTTAACCATAGCGACAGGTGGTTCGGAGGAATATATGTTTAATGTGTAATTTAATTATTGTTTATGTAGTTTATAAGAATTATAGTGTCGCTCGAAAATTTCGTATAGACATCCGAAGCGGTCGTTTAATGTGATTTTAATAGCGTACATGTGAAAAGTTGAAATAATTAAAAATATTTTGAGGCGATCATAAAATATCAACTACATCATATTTTATAAAACATATTAACATGATAGTTTTTATATTAGTGTTCACACAATTGAGATTTAAATATCTTTATTGCAGTAAGTATTAAATGATAAGTGCGTACTCAAATGTTTATTACTACTTAAATACATTAACAGTGGTTTTAAAGTGGAATAAATACTTTTTTTTAGTATTACAATATTTTTTTGATTCGTAAATGTCTTCATATTTGTAAAAAAATATCCAAAATATTTTATTATTTATGGTCTGCTTTAATAAAATACAACAATGCTATATTCAGGCGTAGTAATATATTAAACATATTATATTATAAAAATACATTTTATGTATTTTACATTATTATCTTTGAATAGAAAAAGTATTATACAATTTTTTTTATACTCTTCGCAGATTTTTTCAACGAGCTTATTACAAAGAAAATAATTCAGTTTTCATTATAGGTTTTATTTTTTATATTAGCCATTTGGAATATATTGCTTCATTTTAATTTATCTATATAATTTGTTTGTATACTTTTTTTATTGGATCAATTTACTAGTTTTTACACCTCTTTATTAAGCGTTATTATGTGTTATAGATATACACGAGACTTGTTTTGTATTTTTAAAATGTAATCTTGTCTTATTATTACTATTACTTTTATTTTATAAATTTAATTTCTTTTGATAAATTGGAAAATGGTTATAAACTATCAATTTGCACTTAATTTTAGTTTAAGTTTGTATTTTATTTTTTTAATAAATATTTAATAAAAATATAAACCAACTACTGTATTATATATATTTAAAATAAATACATATAAAATTAAGTGTTAATCTAATTTTTTTCTGTATTTTGTAAAAGCATGTTAATTATTTGTAAGCCGTTAGATTTTATGCTCTACGTCTACACTTTAGTGTGTAAAGTAAATAATTTATATTTTAAATTGACGCAGATTTGACTTATAAATTAGTTTTTTTAAGTATAAAAATGAATTACTAATCTTTCACACTAAGTTTACGTATAACAAAAAATAAAAAAATCATGTAATAACAATATTTTTACTCATTTTTAAAGCAATATTCTTAATTTTTAGAATTCAGAATTATTATAAAGTGTCCAGATTTTATTGTAGTGTAATTTAAAAAAATAATCGAATCAAATTAAACTATAAAATCGAATATTAGTTTATAAGCAAATAAGAACATACAAATAGTTTTAAAGTATTATAAAAAATTCTAAATAAATATTTTTTAAATAGCAAGGCGTTGAACATATTGTATTTTAAATTGGCTCTTAACTTAGTTTTGATTGTTCCTGTCGTTAGATATGCCCGCCTAGTACCGGTTGATGTTGATTTTATTGTTAAAATTATTTTAAATAGATTTCCCGCGGTATATGTTTTATTTTTGTGGAAATTACTGAAATTTAATTTTTACTTTTTAGGTATTTTTTTTAGATTATTTGGAAAAAGAGAATTTTTGATCTTGACAAAAGATAAGGCAGTGCTTAGCTGTACTATGTGTATTTATTTAGTTAAAACAACATCCGCAAAAGTATTTAAAATTATTTATTAATTTTATTTATGAACTTATGAATACTATACAATATCAATTTCGACTTGCTTAATAGCATGTTCGCGAAATACAATTGGACGCGCTACTATGAACGCGATAAACTGGACGGTACCCATACCGTTTTATATAACGATATTAACGGTGTGTTTGACCAATGTTTCCCTAGAAAACGAGACCGCACGGGCGGTAGAGGATACTTTAAATAGGCACGCCTTTACAAATTTTGTAGTGTCAAGAAGCCCGCTCGCATTTCAAGCATTGTAAGCACAAGCTAAGAAAATGATGATCTCATGCCACTGAGATTATGTATATATCAAAATATTTTTTTTCACGTTTTAATAAATATTTGTAGCTTTACAGCATAAAATTACATATTTAAACTGTTAATACATAAAAATAATGTAACAAATAATTACATATTAAACTGTGTAATATCACACGAATATCACACGAATCATATCTCGACGGATTTAGTATAAAAATATTTTTATCATATTACTTTGCTCCTAAATATATATATTATCTATAAAATAGCAAGTGATTTAATAAAAGTGTATCAAAAAATGTACATAACCATTACTACAAAAGCAGCAAAATTAAAAAAATAAGATATTAAATAATATCAATTTTTATATTAAAATAAATATTTTCTGTAAAACTTATTTTATTGCATGTAAAGCTGAATGGCTTTTGTAATTTATGAAGTTATTTCTTATTATCGATGAACATACCTGTTTACTGTATGTTTATAATATAATATAAAATAATACTTGCATAGTAACTAACTATTTATTGCCTGGTGTTATTAACGTATATAATTTATTCGAATGTCTTAAAGATCGTCAATCGCATCTCCTATTATTAACCCTATTTTTTTCTGGTTCATCGCAAAGATCAAACGGTATTACAGCAGGGGGTAAGATTTACCCGCGGTCCCTTGAAAGGGTGGATTGGGTTTATTGCAGGTGATTACACTCGCCCGCGGGTCATTACGATCTTCAAATGGGGTTACTTTTAACGTTTAACCATTGAGGCGTTACACTGTTAATTTTCGGAAAAATCGGAATAAAAATAATATAATAAATAAATTGTCATAAATTATTTATCGATCGCTGCTACCGAGCGTACAACTTTATGGTTCAATAAACTATCTGTTTTATTTTACAGTATATTCAATTAGTTTGGCAGATTTATATGGGTGTAATTTCGATATTGAAAATGTTATATATTAATTTTATTGCGATAGTTCACGCGACTTGCGATTTTAACACCCGCATTACGTGACTGGAATATGATTAAATATAATTTTTATTTTCTATAATAAAATACGTTTCTGGTCGTATTTTTTGAGAAAAAAATGCGAAAATAAAATAATAACGACTTACTAGCAATATTAATAGAAAGTGGCGTTTAAGTAAAAAAATCCATCGATTTATGTACGTAATCTGATATGGTTTTTTTACTTGATTGATTGATTGATTGATTGAGGCTTTAATTTATATATTTTTTATCGTAAATAAAATTGTATTATATTAAAGAATAAAATTTTGTTCAACAATTTAATATTACGCCAATTCAATAGACATATATTAACCAAATCAAATATATTGGTTTAAAACATCCAGTTTAGATTACACTATTTTTCATCTAATAAAAAATATTATCAATAACTTTTATTTTGGCTAATCTAATTTGTAGCCTCTTTGAAAATGGCTCTATTTTCCAGGGCTGTGGAGTCGTTAAAAAAAAACACGACTCCGACTCCGACTCCGATTCCGATATTTACCAACAACACGACTCCACTCCGACTCCGACTCCGACTTCGACTCCGACTCAAAAAAGTTTAATTTTATCAGGTATTTTTGATGTTTTTCTACACGTTTAATGTTCATACGCTATACACATTCATTATTACGCAATTAAAAATTCATAAATTTAATCATTTAAAAAATGCTCGGAGTCGCTCATTTTTCACGACTCCGACTCCGACTCCAACTCCGGCCAAAACACCACGACTCCACGACTCCAACTCCGACTCCGACTCCGACTCCACAGCCCTGCTATTTTCTATAATTCTAGCAAAGCGAAGTACTCTTTGTTGTTGAAAAAAAAAGGAAATTCATCAAAAATTTATACAAAAAGAATTATATGTCTTATCTATATTTTTTTCCTATTGCCCTTTTCCTAGGAGCTTTGTGTCTTTAATTCTATTTAATTAAGTACTTTTTTAGGTTCATAAAGGGAGGTGTCGACAATCCGTTCTATGTTTGTCAACTTATAGTGTCCTTGAGCAGTGGTCGCAAACCTTTCGGATCATTGCCATGATTTTTTATACAAATAACATTCTAAATATGAAATGGTAATGCTTTTGCACTCTAAGCTTAACCAAAAATGGATATATTGTTAGTTATATAATGACGCTATTATAATAAAAAAACATTTTAAGAATTCACAGATATATGCACTATGAAATATGAAAAAAAATATTAAAAATTTTATTTTGTATCTAGTACATTATTTTTGTTTATAATTGATATTTGTGCAAAAAAAGTTACGTTCACGTGAAGTTGTATAATTATGTAAACGTATACGCAAAGTCCTATTACACTGGCCAACATTTTTCAACTTTTATTTTGTAACTTGCATAACAATACCTGATTTTAATTCATTATGCAGAGGTAAATTCAAATTCGAAAATAATCCAGCACGTTAGATTTTTCAGTTATATATATATATATATATATATATATATATATATATATATATATATATATATATATATATATATATATATATATATATATATATATATATATATATATATATATATATATATATATATATATATATATATATATATATATATATATATATATATATATATATATATATATATATATATATATATATATATATATATATATATATATATATATATATATATATATATATATATATATATATATATATATATATATATATATATATATATATATATATATATATATATATATATATATATATATATATATATATATATATATATATATATATATATATATATATATATATATATATATATATATATATATATATATATATATATATATATATATATATATATATATATATATATATATATATATATATATATATATATATATAACTTATGTTATAATTTTTAATTTTTGCAGCAATCATGCAATATTTATATTAACTATTTTCTTTCTGTTTGAAACACTTTTTTTATACTAGTAAATATATTATCTACTACTTTTACTCCATATATTCACAACTTGCATTAAACCCTTAGACAAAAATATTTTTAGGTATTAATGTATGGAGCCCATGCAAATAATAATTAGACTGTAACATTAAAACTTAACGTGATACATTATGATCACTATATATACTTTGAATTTGTATTATAAATTTTATCCAAATCAGTCATCAAAATCTTTGTTTGCCAGTGCTATTTATGTCTGCATCTGAACGATCCAATCATCTGTAAAGCGGGTTGAACTCTGAATTTTGAATATTGAGCTAGAATGGAGTTGACGTGAAAAGGGAAGCGGCTGATTTTTCGATCTCATCTGTTAATAATCAGAGGCTCATTGTGGTTTCTATGAACCATTGTGTGTACAAATTGAAGAGTTCAAGCTATTGATGTCATTGGTAGCAATTCTCAACCAAAAGATGCTGATTAGGGCGCTGTGTATCTGATTTTATACATATGATCATCCTAAAAATATATTGGTAATCCTTCCAAATATATAATAACTGTTTTTTTTTTATATTCAGTTATTATAACTATAGTTAAAACAAGGTTTTCTCTATTTAAAAAAATATGATTTTCTATTATTTGATTTATCTTGAACGTCACTTCTTTCTACTATAAATTCACAACATCATTACTTATTTATAACATTATTGCCATCAATAAAATTAAGTTCCCAATAAACTTCAGCAGCAGTTTATGATATTGCGATTTACCGAGTTCAATTGCATACTCAGCGGGCTGGTTACGTTTTACTGAAAAAATAAATCACTGAGGATATTTATATCATATTTTCACCTCTCCTGGAAATCATATAATTTAATTTACGGTTAAGTCAGTTGATTTGATCAGTTAATCTATATGATTCAGATATTTTTCTTAAAAAATAATTTGATTTTATATTATCAATAAGTGCAATGAAACAAAGAACTAGAACCATATATATTTATTAATCCAAAATCTTTTAATGATCTTTTCACTTGATGGGATAAGGAATTAATCAGATATTTTAAACACATTGCAAGCACAATAATGCTGTGATTAAGATCTGGTAACCAATACCTATGCGGTATCTAGCGGAAATGCAGTGTTGCAAGCAATACAAAACTTGTAACTTATCTGTGAATATCCCTCGTAGTTTGCTTATTTAACAATTGAAAAAAATCGTCATGCCAGGTGCAACGATCGGATTTAATTCATCCTTTCGAGGTCTCAAGGATATGTTTACGGGCAATTTGAAATTTTATTAGTGTAACTAAAGTCGATTTTTCTCGTCTATTAACTCTGGCGAGGCACAGTGCGACATGGCACGGTCGCATGGCCGGAGCAAATCCGACAAAGCCGTAAATACACGGCAGGCGACTTTGTAATTCGTTTTTCAGTCAGGGCACGAATCAAATTACGCAAATTAAAGTGTCACACTCGAGCAACTTTTCGATAATTGTGAAACAATGCTGGATTAAGCTCCGATTCGCTCCCAGCCAACGAACGCTCCTCTACAATTGAGCGAATAAAAGCAAAAAAAGAATCTCACAATGTTGCGCTTTAACCGTTTAAGCGCTTGGTGGCGATTTAAATAAAGAAATACGTGTAATAACACAACTCTGAGTGAATGATTTATTAGATCAATACTTATATTTTTACGTGTTGCGTTCAGATTATCGTTATCTAAAATTTATTATAATCTTTATTTCTTAATCTAAAAATCATTCAATTTAACCGATCACGTGACCGTTCGTTGCTTATCTAACATCAGCGTAATTAATCAGGCGCTTTCATTTTTAACCATTGGCCAATCGCGTAATTTTAGGGGCGTTAATTAAAACAATTATCAAATCAAAACAGTGCACCGTCACGCGTCTTGGCTTACGATTTACCGCAATTAACGCATTAACTACCGCGTTCATTTTTTAAAAAATGAATAGCATAAAAGTACAATGTCTGCCTGTAACTTGATAACTTTCAAATTGAAAACTTATTGTATACTATTAATAAATTGTATATACATATATAATTTTCTCTGTGAGCTGAAGTAACTCATTATTAGGGAATTTTTAGTATCTTATTTGTAAGAACTAGCTCGATTTTAATTAATCTTCACGATATTTATCCATGAGATTAAGAAAATCTTGGTTAACTTGATCTTATATAAATATTTAATAATCACTAATTTTGATCTCACAGACACAATAGAAATTAAAAAATACTAAGATTCATGTGAGATTTAATCCAGATTATTCAGCTTAATAGTTAACGGACTTTTACAACTCGTCTATCGTGCTAGTATAATTTAACATTTTTTTAACGCAGCGAATATTTCATCGTATTTAAGATCAAATGAAATTGTTTTTTAAATGGTCATTACGATTAAAATGTATTTATTTTCACTGTTTAAAAATGATAGAGTTTATCATAATGATGAAGATCTATATAATCAAAATAAATCTGTAAATTCTTTTAATCGTGTCATAAATAATATGCCAAGAAAAAAGCATTAATATTCGAATTATCCAATGTAGGCAATAGTGCCATACGCATATGTGGATATAGACTCACACACGCGCACGTATCCACACGTGCGACCAAACTGCGTTTACATGGTTAATGAATAGTTGAAATATAAAAAAATACAAGCTTTAATTGTTGAATTCTTAGAGTTTAAATTAGTAGTTTATGAAATAAAAAATACAAAAAATCAATCATTGTAATCTAGAGTCTTGCAATATACAAGTTTTAATATATTTATTCAATATTAAAACAGCAGGAGTGGGGGAAAGGAACACAAAAAATAGCCATCTTATTACCTTTCCGTATATATCGCCATTGGATATATATAAGGTGGAATCATAATGACGTGGGGATGAAAATGGGGGTGAGTTGCGGCACTTAGCATTTTGTATGAGGGTGGTTGGCGTACCGAAGGCTTGATGTTAGTTTGTATGCAGCGGGTGTGTGTGTATACTGCTTGCCTGCGTTTGATACCGTAATCCATCTTTTTTGATGGATGATGGAAGAAAGTATTTCAGCGTCTAAGTAATATTTAAGTGAATTTTCATATTGGAGTTTTCTTGGGTGGAAATTTTTAATCGGATCTACGCGGCAGCGTCGACGACGTGGGGAAAGCCGGAAAACTTATTCGTGTACAACTTTGCGAATCTTGCGACCACTTAGCAGATTGCGCGTGATTTTTTTATGTTATCGTCTATCGTGTGTTATGGTGAATTGTCGGTTATATTATCTATGATATATACTTTATGAACTTGATGGTGAGTCTAAAAGTATTCTGATGAAGAAAAACAATTAGGGTTAAAAAAACTTTAAATCATATTATTTGAAAAATTTTTATATGTAATATTTTATCTCATTAATATTATTTATATTGTAATAAGAGTACTGCTTTATATTATATAAAAAAATGGGCGTTTAATCACGTCGGGATCTATGGGTCTTGAGGCCAAATGTAGCAGTTTATTTTATAAATATATATAAATCACCACATATTTAAAGAAATTGAGTTTTTGCTGGCATGTTGGGTTGTATTATTGTCGGCTGTAATTTTTGTGGAGTGGTTGGGATTCGTTGTGAGGCTCTCTGGATGATCATCTGATGTCTCTCGTGTCGGTGCAGTCTCTTGGCTCATCGCTGCTTCTGTGACTCCTTGGCGTACCATTTCAAGTGCTATATTTGAAAACAGTTTTTTAAATGTACTGATAATATTATTATTTAAATATATCAAAAATAATCAAAACCACTTATATGCTCTTAGCACACGGGTACATTTTCAGTTAAAACTTTTTTAACGGAGAGAGACTACACTTTTAATCTAAAATATACAAAGCAATCTGTTTCAGAGCCATCACGGCCAGTTCCAATCTATCGGTCGTTTTTCGTCGGAAATCCGATTTCTAATTCTTTTTTCCTTCTACAAATATCGGGCAATGCACACACACATACATACATTTAAAAAACGCTAAACCGTTTCGGCGCCGAGTGAAAAATCCTACGCTTCCATACCTATCCTCGCTTCGGAGAGTGATTTTCGAAACTCCACAACGTCGTCACCCTCTTCAACCACCACCGAACCACCCCTTGTTGTGCTGCGTTAACAAGAGAGGTGGTTGGTCGACGGCTCGGGGATGAGGAGTTTCAGGAAGAAGCGGGCTCTAAAAACGTACCTTCAAAAACGAATCTCTATCGCGGAGCTGACTAGTAAATAAGGGGAAAGCCGTATGAGGGTGGAATCAAGAGGTAAAAATATACGTGTGTTCGTAACGCGCAGATCGGATCTATTATTATATTATATCTCGGAGAGTAATAATTCAATTTTTATTATATTTCACTTAAAATATATCGATACTGGTGTGTGGTTAGAAAATATATTTCAAAGTTAAATTAAAAAGGGAACGAATCCATCTAGGCTTATGCAAACGAACGAAAGGAGATAAAAAAAATAGAAAATCCATGTGAAAAGAAAAGTGGAAGTGTCAGCTGGATGTGGAGATATAAAGGGGCCTTTTGTATAATCAGAAGAAATGATGACGAATGCCGAAACGTCCTACGTACGTGTGTATGTGTGAAGATGTATAATATTAATATTCATTAAAAAAATAGTACATATATATATTTTTTATGATGATAAAAAAATCAAAAATTTGTCTGAAAACGATTATATTACTTTATTTTAATTATTATGGTTTGTATATAATATGTACCCCGTTTTGATTCGTATTTACAATATAAATATTAATTATTTTTATATATTTCTTGTAGCATTAATGCGATCTCAGAATTTTAAACATCGTATAATTTTTACTTTTATCTAATATAATATGTTTAATGTTCATTTTTATTAAAAAAAAATATTACACATAAAAAATATTAACCCTTTGCATTCCTATGGTATTTTAATGTGTTTCAGTATTTTCAAGACATTATCAGTGAATTTTTCAATACTTATGTTGAAGGTAAAAAACAAATTTTAATTAGAATAAAAACGGTTTTAAAATATGGTTACTGTTAAATATGTATAATAAACATCTATTTGACAAATAATTTCTTAAAATAAAGTAAAATGTGATATTTTTAATTTTGCAATAATAGGTTGTTTCCTGTCTTCTTTTGTGGTTCTTGCGGTTTTTGTCTTCAAATCCTAGTCAGGATCTGTTATTAAATATCTAGAATATTCCAAAAAACATTTACAGTGAATAAAATATTTTACCAAAAAATTCAATCTGGAATGAAAGATACTTTACCAACAGGGTTAAATTTTTTGGAACATTAGCAATTTCCGTATTTATGATTAAGAAATGCAATTATTTTGACTTTTGTGACATTTGTCTATTTATGCAACATAAATTAATTTTTAAAGCATACAAATTGTTTTTTTTTTAAATAAATTGTATATCACTTCCGAAAAAATTGGTACCATATGTGCCAGTTGAAAAAATTAACAGTCCTTAGTTGTCACATCTACACAGGGTAGTGAAATGGGAGTAACTCAAGTTGTATCTGAATATTAATTATATTTATTTTATCGCTACATTAACCAAGCAATCTAAAGCAGACTTTTTTCAATTTTAGATCTTGAATAATTGTATGTTTGGTTGTTACATAAAAAAATCGGCTGTTCTTTAATGTTTAAAATGAAACATTAAGGAACAGTATAGGACTATGTCAGAAATCCGAGAATTCAACCCAACCTTACATTATTTAAAAACTGTTTAGCAATTAATAATAAGAACTTAATTTTTTTTTAAATAAACGCACAATCGCAAGGTATGCTGATACTAATTGTGTATTTTCTAGAATATTGAGAAATAATTAGTGAATTGTTTATTTTAAATAATTATATGCTATGTTACACATATTTTCTTGTCTTTAGGAGTAAAATCGATATTTTGAAGCTCCATACCTCATATTGAAAATAATGTTATAAGCTATTTGTTGTAAAAATTCTAAATATAAGCTTAACAAATTTTATAAAGTTAGAGTTCACTATGCGATAGTCTCTGCTGACTTTTTTAAATTCTTTTCAAAAAAACGTATTTATTTATTGTTTGTACATCAAATAAAGTTAAAAATTACAATCATATTTTAAATTAATTCAATTATTGAGTTTCTTGCAATTTTATTAGCGAACTTAAATAAAACTTCACTAAATATTTAATTGCTGGATATGTAATTTAAGATATAAATAAGAAAACCATATTTTTAAATTTTTTGTAGTTCCATTTAGTATATATATTTATTTATAATTATTTTCTAAATATTTTTATAATTAATACAAATTAAAGAGAAATAATATTTTTAATAAAAATTCACTATAAGGTAAATAATGTTATATACCTCTGCAAGAAGTGCTATATATCTTTGCATATAACTCGCAGATTATGATTTTTTCTTTTTAAGTAAACTAAATACTGTTTTTTTTTTTGAAAAAATGTGTTCAAAATGTCGCAACGCACAAACGTGTTTTAAGGCAAAAAACTGGAGTTACACAAGCATAAGAAAATAATGCAATAAATAAACGTTAATGGATTGTAGTTTTAAGAATATAACCAATATTATACAATTGATTCTAAATATATAAAAAACACATTATAATATTTTGATTAAAAATAATTATAAATATTTGGTGACCTTGAAAATTTTATACAATAGATAGTTTTGTGCAATAAGCATAGCACACATATACATGTATTTTAAATAAACATAAAATATAATTATTTTTATCAATATAATTTCAATCAATTTAAAAAAATTGATTAAAAGATAAATTTAGATTATCTACATATATAAATATGTACATATTTTAAATAAAAAAGCTCTCCAGATAAACGTATTTTTTACTTACATATGTATATTCTTGATATCTATCAAAGATTTTTTTATTAAATAGCTACATGGTAATAATAATCTATTTTGTGAGTATCAACCTAACAATTAGTTCCGCCACAATCATTATATCACACCATCTTGGAAATATCCACGCCGTGTAATTTACTTAATAATGTTTCCATTAAAAATGCACGATTGGTACGATCGGCGCCATTGTTCGATCGATTTTAAAGCCGACCTATGTGCATACGTACATATTATGTACCTAGATGTATGTTTGTGGTACCAATTTAAATTCTTCCGATACGTTCCGGTATCGATTGTGCGTTATATGAACAGGGGCGAATCCTATGCTTAGGGGTTGAAAATATATAAGGTGTATACATCTAGGTATTTTATTACTGGTACATATGCGTTTTTGGAAACTTTCAGACGGAGCACCGCACACACGCTTCCCAACTTTATAATATTCAAAATGGCGACTGCGTTTCCGTATTTTTCCCTCGAACTTATGTGTGGGACGACAGAAAAAAGTCTCATTCACGGCTCAATGGATTCACCCCCGCCTGCATTGCCACTTCATCTCTGGAGCGACACCCCAGGCTCGCAGTGTATATGTTCATACATGGTGGTTCATAAAAACATATAAGATAAAAGTATAACTATAACTGGAATAACTTCTAAAATATATTAAAAATAATTTAGAAAAAAGAAAATTTCTCAAAAAATTCTCGAGAAATAACCATGGAAGAAAAACACTACAGGTGGCCCTCGACTTTCGAACGTTCGACTTTCGAACAATTCGCTATTTCGCACATTTAAAAAAAAAAAATTTTAATTTTTTTTTTTTTAAAAACGTTTTGATAGCGGTGAATTTTTTGCTTCAATAGGACGTTCGAATGATACAAACAGGTCTATGATATGTTCAATTTTGCAAAATAAAAATATAATTAAAGAATACGTTTAAAATTGTGGAAAATAAAGATATATTTCCAAAAAAACACAGCAAAAAAAAACATAGATTAAATGGAAAATCTTTGTCATCGTAGATCAATGACCAACATCAAAAAAATGTCCCTCTGAGTATTTCAATTATTCAAGCAAAAGCTCTTAGTTTGCACAAAGATTGGAAGGATAGATTAAAAAAATATTTTAACGCGGTTTTTCAAACCAGTAACGTTTGGTTTTACAATTTTAAAATGAGGTATTCTTTTCATAATATTAAATTTACTAGAGAATCGGCTTATGCGGATAAAGATGCTGCAAAAGAATTTATTTCCTAATTATCCAAAATTATTAAAGATGTAGAATATTCCTCTAGCCAAATATTTAATGTAGATGAGACAGGTTTATTTTTGAAAACTCTTTAACAATGAAAAATATGAATGAAGCCTTCACGCACCTTGACAAATTTTTAAATATTATGAAAGATTGTGATCCCAATGGAGAACGCATATCTCAAGTGCGTGGGGCGATCAATAAAAACATGGCATGTTATAAAAATACTATACGAAGAAAAGAACGAGAATAGTGGAAAACAGTTAACTCTTGATAACTTTTCAAAGGAAACACCCGCAAACCCCACTTAAACGTGTCTCTTAAACGCCTCTTAAACATCTTATATTTACTTGATAAATATTTTTTTTAAAATACACACAACTTCAATTTTTTTTACTTCCCTCGACTTTCGTACATTCAATATTCGCACACATTTTCAGGAACCAGTTATGTGCAAAAGTCGAGGGCCGCCTGTAGTTATAATATTTTTTTGAAAATAAAATCAAAAGTTTTAATGTTTGTTTTATATAATAAGGATTTTCAGGGTATCCGAGTTTTTGAGTAATACTCTAATTTAGTGTAGTGAGCTTTTTACTGATAATTTTATATTAATAATATAGTACTGCAAAGCTCAAATGCTAAAAGGTCTATTTAATGGTAGCAACCTATATTATTTTTTAAAAATGCGTTGACAAAGATATTTGCGTGAGAATGAATACAAAATATTCAATGTATTTATTGAATCCAATCTCTGCCATAATAACTTAATTTTTTTCCGCTACTAAAAAATCATAGAATAATTAAAGGGCTTAAAAATAGAATTTACAGTGGATATGAAAAGCTAGTTATATCAGTGCCACCCCTTATGTAATGAAATCAATTAACTATTCGCGGTCCATAGGTTGCCGGCCCATGTGCAAGTGGTGTACTTTATAATAGCTATTAGTGCATTTTTCTGGCACTCTCTGCACATATGCAGGGGTGTGTGTGCAAATATTTTTTCTATATAGGATTATTGGTTGGGTACGTGGAAAAAACTGCGTCGAGCCCCCACGCCAGCTCGCGAGGGGTAGTTTTTGTGTGCGCTCGGGGGCGAAGCGCTAAATATCGTGCGCGGGGTGGAGCCTGGCTGAGCGTAATTCGTCGATTGACATTAGCGGGCGGTAAATCATGAATTAAATACGCCACGCCTGAAAATTTTCCGCGAAACGGCGCGAAAATTTCCACGACGACGGGAAATTCGGATTTAATCCAATAACGAACGGCCGCGATTGCGACGGGGAGAATTTAACAAAAAAATCGCGACTTTTGCCGCGTTATAAACGAGCGAGTTACGCTAATTTGCGATAATGGAGAAATAAAGTTGGTGAAGAGAAATGATTTTATTGGCTAATATTATTTACTACAATAATACTTAAGCGTTGGAATAGCAACGGAAGTCTAACCTAATTTGATTAAATTTAAGGTGATCTTTTTCTTAAATACTAGCATTTTTATAAATAAAAAAATCGTCCACGCTATTCCGACTTATAAATTCCGCTTTCCACCTCTAGATTTTGAAACTGCGTGCGTTGGGTGCCGATAAAAGAGCAGGAATGAGACTTTTAGGCAATATCCAGTTTTATTATATGTTTATAGTTAAAAAATAAATAAATAAATGCTCTAAATATATAATGAACAAATTCCCAAATAAAATGTTTTATACATAATTTCTGTTTATACATCGTGAAGAGCTTTATACCTTACCGCTAATAGGCTTTGTATTTAAAATACTATATTATATTATAATAGTAAGATGTATTAAGAGAAAGTAAAAGTGATGATAGATAATTTATTTATTTACAATTAAACTGTTTGGTGTCATTTATAGCAATTTTAAAATAACAACGGTAAATTTACAATCAAATTTATTTGTGAGTAGATAATTAATGACGAGCCTCAACTAATTGAAACATTGACTATTTGATAACGTCAAAGAAAATAAATTATGTATCTCTCTGATCTATCTACTTTGAACGCACAAAGATAAGGAGGAAACCAAGCGAAATAGATTAACGATGTGTGCTCACGTACTTGACAATGATTTTTTTACTTCCTGTCGGCGAACAACTATCAAGTAGCAATACAAAAAGGCACGCAACGTCTATTAACATAAAAAAATAATTAATATCAATAGAAGGAGTAATAAATGTGTTTTTATAAGAAATAATACATTTTGTGTATAAAAATATTTTAAATAAATATAATATATCTACTTGTTTTAAACGTCAATTATAATTGGTAGTCCTTTTGCATGGGGTTCGGTCCCCATTATTGCCATACAACATCCCGTACGGGGACAAAATGCTCATTATATGATAGCCGCAAGCTGGATCGTTTTCATATTTCATTCGCGACAAAAAATATCTCTGTATATTAGAAGCGAAGCACTCGTACTTCTTATGTGAATATTAAATGAAACGGGGAGGACAAAACAACCGCCATGTCTGTTCGCAAAGAAGGATTTTTTTAGGGGATGATGGACCCACTGTCACAAAAAAATATTCATATTAAACTCAAACATTCGTATCGTTGCTTTGTAATAAAAAGCCAGAAAATGTATATCTATAATAGTATATAAAAATGTTAAAATGGCGTTATGGTAAAGAGAGAAGAAAGGCCTCAGGTATCCTTTTACGGCCTTTTCATGTCAATTCACATCTTCCCCGTTTTATTTGAAGAAATTCGACTGTTCATAATCAGCGGGCTAATAAGCATCTTGGCTTTTGCCCTGAGCTATTTTTTTCTGTATGAATATATATATATACATTTATAAATTTGAATAAGTCGATGCATATGGCTCTATTTTTAGTGTTCATAGTTATAATAAATGTATATATATATACATATATTATATATTATTAATATTATAAAATAATACAGGATCTTCGGACAGCACTGATAGCAGCTAAGAAAAAAAAATAAAATAAATTTCGGGTCCACGTGACGTGACATTGTTTACTATGGCTCAGTTACAGTAACATTAAGTTTGCAGCGTGCGTTTTTAATAGCCGTATCAATTATTATTTAATCTTGATTTATGAGTACAAAAAAAAAAATTTTTATGGGTGCTTAAAGCAAAATAAATAAAATGCTTAATAAATATTTTATGGACTTATGGATTAAAATCTTTTTTTTAATTATTATCCTAATCAATATTTTGCAAAATAAAATAGTACTTTTAATTGTATAAGCAATATTATTTTGCAAGTTAATATTATATGGTTATTTAAATTATATATTGCATATATAAATTTAGTACGATAATATATGTATATTGTGTTAAATTAACATTTCGAAGCGTAACTAACAATTTGTCGTACACATTTTTTCCACGAAAAACTTTGCTGTAAGCTCCCGCTTTGGAAAACGATATAATGAAAAAACATACATACATACACATCCCAAAAAAAAAGCGAGTGGGTGTAGCTTCTAAGCCGGAGAAAATAATTATATTTGAGGGAGATCCGGCGGTAACTGGAGGATGTATTAAATGAAATAACGAGTAAGTTATTTCATTTTGAAACTTGCCTACCTGCATTCATCTAGCCCTGGAGCACTCATATTATTTCCGCGAAAAATAATGAGTTTTTCGTACAAAAAAATGCCACTTGAAAAAATCAAGGATTTTTTTATATTGCGTGTTCTCAAATTTTTACTTTCATTGTCTGTGTATATTTTATATTATCTTAGGTTTATTATACTAATAGAAAAAAAATGGTATTGATTAATAAACAATGTTTAATTTTACTTTATTTTTATAATAAAACAGATTTTTTAATATGTTTGTATGCTTTAAAAAAATATATATCTACACCTTATCGAATAATTGCATGTACCGCGTTGATATACACTACCTTTGAAAATTTTACCTTCCACAAGAATGATCTCGGCTAGTAAAGATGAGGGCTGCTTCGTAAAAGTCAAGCAATAAACGCTCCCTATGAATGTGGAGACCCACCCCTAAAATCTTCCACTTTTCTATCTCAATTTCTAACATCTGCGAGCAGTTTAATTTTCTTATTTGCCATTTAACAGGAATTTTTCCCTTTGTACCGCAAGTCGAGCGGAAATCTTTGGAAAATTTGCGATATACGACGTATTATTCGAGAGCTCAAATTTAGAACGACTCGAATATTTTTTAACCGTTTTATATTTTAATATATTTCAATACAATTGTTAAAAATAGATTGTTATTAAAGTGAAACATAGAACCAATTTGAGACGTCTTAAACTGCTTCTATTTTTTTTAGATTTCATATTTATAATATTTCATATTTACAAAATACAATAAATGTTTATATTAAACTTTCTCAAGAAAAATTGTAATTTACTGATAATATGCGGTAAATAATTTATTTTAGGTATGAGATCTCTTCATTTTTATATTAATGTAGTTAAAAATAAAATATGCAAAGAATATTCAGTCACATTTGCACAGTTTATTAAAATAAATAAGATTAATAAATTCGCTTAAACTATTTTTTTTTATAAAATGACAAATGAGGCATAAAATATTTTTATAAGATATAAGGTAATAAGCTTGCCTTCAGTTTTATAATATAACGAGTAGAAATATAATTGACCAGTGAAACTGTATTCTTACACGTACTTTCGGGACATTTTGGCTTACATTAATGTGTAGCCAGCTTTTTAATAAATATATTTTTACTAGTAGAAATTTAATTTCAATAAATTTCCTAGTAGAAATTTATCAAATAATTGATTTTTAATTTGACTGTGTTGTTATACGGTACGTTTAAAAAAAATGTATCGCTCTACTGTCGTTGAAACAAAATTTGACAGTTGTGAAATGTTCATTTCCTGTTTAAACCCAAATTAATATAATAATGAGCAAATATAAATATACTTAGCAACTGGCAAACTGATTTTCAACGACAGATTAAAGCAAAATATAATTTTATAATATAAGTTAAATTAAATTTTTGCTAGTAAATATATTCTCTATTCTCTGATATGATTTCACTAAAACGCTAGTGAATATATATCTTCATCGGTAAAAAACATGCACTGTCACATTATATATATTATACATTTATTGACTGATTTTATAAAGTACAATAATATTATTTAAAAATATAATAAACGTACCATTCAAGCAGTTCATAAGCTTTTAATAATGGATTATTATTATATATATGGGATAAAAAAATAATTGTTAATTGAATATAAATATAATGAACAATTATATGTACTCCTCATAATTTGTTAAGATACGTGCTATTTAAAATATAGATAGTATACATAATACATAACTTAAACGCCGAAACAATAGATAGTTCCACCACTAGATATAAACGATAGCCTTAAGTGTTAATTGCCTATCTTACCTTTAATATGATAATTACTTAATAATTAACTTTGCTTCCACTATTCTTAAAATATGCTACACAAACCTCACATCTCTATAAAAGCAAGATAGCATATAAAAAAATTTTAACAAAATTTTACAACTTTGTTATGAATAAAAGCAAGATTGAAAAATTAATATAAATAACTCCAGAATATTTATTCCATGATCTATTGATTGAGGAAGAAAAAAAGATATTCCCCTATTTATTTTTTTAAATTAAAAGTTATTGAGTTAATTAATTAATACTTCGGATAAATATGAACATACCTGTTCATCAGACAATATAAATATTAATTATTTATATTTTCAACAAAATTCCAACAAGGTATGCTGAGAAACGATTCTCTCATGTCGCATCGAAAAAATGTGCTTAAAAAGTACTTATTTGAGCTGATTCTGGAAGACCTTCGTTTTGACTCCTAATTATCAGCACTTGTGTTCCCGATTATTATTTAATAAATGCCGCAAGAACATAATTATTGGATAGCTCCATAATCATCGCAGTTGGTGGATGCAATAATGATATTAGTACATAAAACTGTTATTCCCTGCACATTTATACCAATAAATCAATTTTAAATCTAATAAATAGCTTTATTTTTATGTTTTTTTTTTTAATTTATAAATCGTGCAAATATTACTCTTCACATATTACGGTATTTAAAGCAAGGGCGTGCCTCAGAAGCCCTTGTTATGATTACCGAGTCATAAAAATTTATACTCGCTTGTCGACATGATCATTGCGGGTAATTATGCTTAATGTTGGCAAGTGTTAACATTGCTCTTAATTGCTTGAAATGAAAAACAATTCAACGGGCAGATGTTCGATCCGAAGGATATTATGCTTGAGGAAGAACAGATGTGCAGATCGCAAAGGTCATAACTAAGTTCCTTACAATGAAACATCCATCTCCCGTGACGGGTGCTGTGCAAAAACCCGTTGACACCTCTTCGGAGGCTCATGGTTTTGAAGAGAAATATAAAAAACCTGGGACCGGACCTGGGCCATCTGCCCAGGCGACCTTCGCGAATTTTATTCCACGACACAGCACCTGTCACTTTGCCACTGGATGACCTCAAATTTGCACTAAAACTGGGTATAAGTTGTGATGTTTTTTTATTCAATCAACGAGGTTGTTTAATTGACGATTTGCGAGCAGATATAATTAGCGGTATTAAGAGTTGTCATCTCGTAATAGCTTTTCGAATATGTGCTGATGACGTGAGATAATTTCGTTGTATAAAATGGCAGTAAAATACGAGTGACAAATATTTAGGCTTTAAGTTATGAAATATATTAAATAATATATACACAACATATGTTAAATATAATATATTTATAATATTTTTATTAGATGTTAAATATATTTTTTGGGGCTATTTTTTTTTAACATCTATGTTTTTTTTTGATTATTTTTTTATTTGACAAAATTTATACAACAGCACTCAGTATGCATTAATAAAAAAATCATTTCGGTAAAGACCAGAAGAATTAGGTAGATTTTTGTTTAAAAAAAAGGTATTTTAATATCTATTATAAGACGTTTTTGTCCTATGACAGTTATCGTGTTCTCAAATTTTACTATATCTCACATACAAATGATAAATTTTTATTTTACTGTAATTCATATTTTTTTCGATTTTTTTAACAAGCTTTTGAACAACATGGCGAATCAGATTGGATAATTAACTGTTAATATTTATGAAAATACTACTAAGTTATCATGTCCTTTATTTTTGTTAAATATTCTAAAAAATGAAACTAAAATTAATTTTTAATTAATTAATAATTAAATTTGAAGCTCATACTATAAATTTATAATGTGAATATAGCAAAAAAATTATCATAAAAATCATGCATGTAGTTTAAGTATACACAGAGATGTAAACATATTAAAATCGACTTAATTAAAAAAAGTTCTTATAATTTAAATATAAATATTTATCATTTTAAGAAAATTTTAAATACTTGATTCATAGGATATTTAAGATAATATTAAACATACATTATTAATATTAAAAAAATATTAGATATGAGTTGCTTTTTAAAAATGTCGTTAGTTTATTTAATTCTTAGATATTTTTTTTATTATCAATTTTATAAGAAAGCAAAATAATTAATGGTTTTGCATAGACTGCTTTTATAAGCTAATTAAATTACTATTTAATATTTATTTAATTTCATGCAATTCAATTATTATAACAATAAATATAATTAATAGCAATACTTATTTGTTACATATTGACGCAAAAAGTGAGAAAAAATACAAAAATACTAACGAGAGTAATTTTCTTTATTTAATTTATACAATGACAAAAAGGCAGCAAATAATAGTCAGTAGCTTTTTAATAAACGGTCAGTATAAATCCGATTATGGGTATTAACTATAAGAAATAATAATTCATCTTTAATGATATACTCTCCAAATGTTTAGACTTTGTAAATACATATCATTTCTCCTAAAAAAAAAAACAGATTCTTTAATAATTATTGAATATTTAATAACTGACCATTTATGAAAACTACCAACCGTTTAATTAAAATATTACTAAAAACAAAATGACTGATCCACTAAACGCAGATCGAAAAAGCTGTAATTTAAATACATATTTTTAACATAAAAAACCTTTTTTTTTTAATTTTAAAATATACATTATTTATAAAGTAATAAATTGCCTCAAATTAATTTATTATTTTAAAATACATAAACTAATTTGAAATATAACTATTTACTTTAAAAACATATTTACTATAATATAAAAAATGGACCCTTAAATATTTATTAAGCGTTTCATATAAATACTAATTACTAATTAAAATTGAGAACGATCTGAGCTTGAAAACGATCATCTTATACAGCTTCTAAGCGAGCTTGCCAAACAGAAGGGTGTTTTCGGCGATAGTTATGAGGAGCTGGAAAAAACTATGTGAGATAATACTCATATATTTTTAGGAATGCAAATATTTTTTTATGTTTATTTGTATTATTATTTTTTTTTATAATGACCACCAAATTGAAGAAATAAATGTTTTGTAAAAAAACAATATATTAGATTCTAGATAAAAGCTCAATATCATTTTTCTTATAAAAACATAAAAAACCAGCTATAATATTTTTTTAACTGTTAGGTTAATTATAATTTCACAGATTAATTAAATAGATTTCAAATTCGCTTTAAAATTTATATCAAAGTTATTCTGAGATATTTTTTAATCCTAATGGATTGATCTTTACATAATAATATAAATAATATTATTCAATAAATTACTTTCGTAATTAAATATAAATCTTATTTTTTAGCTCATTACTTTATAACTAATTTTATATACACGCAAATATAAAAAACACATAAATTCCGGTGGTTATTTATTTCTCATAATAATTAGATCTATGTACATACATACAATTTTTTTTTAAATGCACCCTTATTAGTTTGTTATCTTTCGTTGCGAATGTTTAAAACATATTAATTTTGTTTTGTAAAGGTCAAATTAATTATTTGTATAATTGATATCCTGCTCATATCTACGAGATAGAGATAGAGTAAAAACGGCGTGATGAGCCTCATGCATTCATTCATGGGAGAGCAGGGGCGAAAAGAGGAGAGGGGGAAATCGGGCGCAAAAAGCAAAATAAATAATGCGAAATCTAAATGCGATGTCTGGTGAACGGAGGAAAAATCCCAATCGAAAACTAGACGCCGTCTGAAAATCCAATCAAACGTGAGGGCGCCGCCGTCGCCATGGCGACGCCTTTCGGGGGAAAACTCCCTGTCAGACGCTCTGCCATATTTGCCGCCGTATACCTGATTATCCCCTGTAGGTGTGAGTGTCTGTGGGCTATAGTATATAATCAATCATGGCTCTGTAGAAGAAGGCGGATGGATGATCAATCATGCATGTGAAACTTTGAAGGTGTCGAAGAAAACGAACTGGAATTTGATCAGTCACGAATAAAAAAGTTATGTTGCATCTGCGATAAACGAAATATAAAGTCATGAAATGTAGTCTGGAAAAAACTACTTTTTCTATGCTTGTTAGTTCTCAACGTTTGCTTCTTAAGTTCTAGTTTATATTTACTGCATACATGAAACATAAAAAATCTTATACGTATCTAAAAAAAAATTTGCGAAACGGGATATGAATCCCTTTCAGATTAAGCGCATTTTGAACTTCACAAATTTTCTTAGGACTATTATCAGAAAAAAAAACATTTCCTGCTTTTAAAATTAAATATTTATATTATAAAAATATAATAGGTAATATTAAAAATATTTTTTGCGATTTAAGATATAAAATAGCAACATCTTATTGCCGGATAAATATTAAAAAATTCTGCCTAGGCTCAAATTTTATTTATCTTTCATATGAGCTAATATTTCATTTTATGTATTGATATTTATTAAAAAAAATTCTGTAGTTAAAAAAATATGAAACCAAGATACCATATAGGTAAGGTATAGGTTTCATTAAACTTTTTATCTTCTTGTATGATTCTTCTTAAAAAAGGTGGTTAATTTATGACGTTAATGTGACGATGGGGCGTGCCGGCTTGTCCAGGCGTGTCATATTATTACTACACAAACATGCAATGTGCGTCTTTTTTAAGTTTGGTAGGTGTAACGAAAACCCGTTTTTTACGTCTAATTGTGCCTAATTTGAGCGTCATGTATTTATTATTGTGTCAGTTTTTTATCGTTGTTGTGCGAACGAAACGCATGAAAAAAACTCATTTTAAATCGTTGATTTCGATGCCACTGGCGACGCATAAAAAACACCTAGTATTTCATTGTGGATGAAACATGTGTGTAAACGTTAAAAAGTTTGTTTATAATGTGTAATTATTGTAGATAAATAAAAATGTTGCATTATGTGTGTAATTATTGTCAAATTATGGTGTTTTAGATGGCAAAAAAATGTTATGTATGTTACATTGTTTTCAGCTAATTACAATTAATATAATATATGTATATAAAAAATATATTGCAAACAAAGTGCAATTTATATATGATTTTATATGTTTTTTATTTACTTTAATTACATATATCCTAATCAGGAATTCAGATTTAAGAATCAATATTTCACCCTGCGGTTCTGTGTTTTTGGATATTTCGCAAACATTAGACAAAGTGTTGTATCCATGGCTACTTTATTAAATCAAGCGACTAATTCATCATTTGCTTCGTTTCAATGCATCATGTTGCAATGGAAAAGTTTCAAAAAATAAATAATAACCCAAATGACTTAAAACTATGGTTTGTTTAATAACTACTATAAAAATTATAATCTCTAAATCAATTATATTTTATAGTTTCAAGCTAAATAACATTTTTTTAAATATTAAAAATAAATTCGAACCTTAGTTTTATATAAATTATATGTATATATATATATTCAATAAAATTATTTTAATATACACGTCAATAATCAAGTGATATTAGTCGATTACTAATGCATGCTCTCTATTTACCCTGTATGTTTTTAATTTTCTATTTTGATACGGATCAATAATCGCAAATTAGGTTTTTTAAGATTTCTTAATTTTGAAGATGAATAATTTAAATAAAATCAACCTAGGTCGCATAGTGGCATATGTAATATTTATGTCAAAAGTCACTGATCTACATATTTTGATGTCAGTTTGGTGTTTCATTACATACTTAGTAGATGTTGATTGTGTTAACTTCATTGTAACGCATTAACGCCTGTGATGTTGCAATGAAAGAGTTACAATAAATAAAAAAATATTATTTTAAAGCATTAAACATATGTTCATTTAAGTTAAAAGCTTACCTTTAATTTTAATTAATTAAAAAATAATAATTTCATATAGATAAAATGTGTATATTTTTTTTACAAAGTAGTTTTTATTAACTTTGTACTTTGTATTCTACGTATTTTTATTTCTGAATGCCTGTATAAAATTGTTTTTATTATAAAAGCTTAAATATGTATATTTACATATGAGTATGTAAATATTATTCAGGCACGGTTGTTATTGCCGTTCGAACGAACACAGGTACTCACGCCCGCGATGATGAGGTCATCGCGTTTTGGATTGATTCTTGAAATTTGTGTTGACTGTTGACGTTTCACGCTACAGTTATATGGTTTCATTAATTTAATTAACATACAATTTATGTTCAAATAATAATATATTATATATACATAAGCAAGTTGATAATGTATTATGTAACACGTTAAATTTAATTTATTATCAAATCATATATTTACCTGTTATAATATTTATAATTTAAAATTTTAATCTGTAACTAGCTACTAATTTTTAATGTTCAAGATGAGTACAAATTTACTTAGCTAAAATTATTAATAAACTTTTTATCTAAATCATGTACACAAAAAAAAAAAATATGAGTAAATAAGTTAGATACGCAACATAAACATTGTTTTAAAACCATAACACGCCTTTTATTTAATTGTGGCTATACACTTTACGACTTCCGATTGTAAAACCGCGGCTTGTTTATATGCCGCTATTTGAACACTTTGAGGGTTAAAAAAATCCATTTTTTAAAATCACATACTATGAATTATCGATCATCGTACAATAGAACGAAGAACAAAATTGAAAACATCACAAAGAACACTTGTTAACCATGTAGAACACAAACTGCGACTGGGTTAGACGAAAAAACGCGCACTTAACCCCTTCGCGCACTTGGCCGCAAGCGAAACGAAGACTAAACCAGTCATTATGTGCTCTCTGGGGTCCCCCTCTGGTTCGAAACGGGAGACCCTGTAATCCGAAAAAGGAATAAAAACAACCATTTAATAATAATGCGTACCCCAAATGAGAATGGACAAAAAAGCACACCAGCTGTGTGCACCTTAAAACACTTCCTCCCGAGATGTCAACCTCGGCGAATCTAAAAAAATTAAAACTCTTTCACAATGAGACCCTGAAAATTTAAATATTCATATATATAATATATTATAATGATGAATAAAACCGGGCAGTTTTTTAGTGTGTCGCTTTGAAAGGCGAGAGAGAGAGAAAGACATTTGCATACGTTCCAGCAGCCGGATATGTGAAATAATAGCTCGTGATGATGAATCAAAATTTAAGATTATAAAAGAGAGTAGGGATTCAAAATGGATACTGTGAATGTGCACACATGTTTTGATTCATACGGACGCATATGTAATAGTTAAATAGTAACTCTGCTCCCTAACGTGACCATTAAAATTTGCGTGATTTTATAATGAAATATTATATTAGGTTGTTGAACGATTTTTAAATAAAAAATAGTTATTTTTTTAAAGGTCTTCCAATCACGGTAAATTTTTCACTGAGTAAAAATCTGTTACTTTGTTATATATAAAACAACCTTATGTTATAGAATCAAAGGTAGTGCATTTAATTGTAGTCCCTAAATAATAAAGTTGCTTATATTCTTTTTTTAGCTAAGTCTACTTTGAAAATACTAATTAAAATGTAATCTTATATATCTTAACAATAAAAAAAGACACTTTAGAAAGCAGCGATAAAATGTAGAGAACTGCACTAGACACAATTTATTGTTCAAGGTAATAATATGCCTTTATTTTATTACGTGCTTCAAAGGCATCATATAAATAATAACGTATTATTTTATTATTATAAAATATAATATTATAGTAAATGATTTGTTTTTAACTAATACCAATTATATTTTATTATTTTAAATTACTAATCAATTTTTTTAAAGCTACAAATATCTAAGTATTTCTTCTAATTAAAAATATTTAAATTTAATTTACTGCTGAAAGAGCCTTTTATATTTCATAATAATTTAATGTTTTTTATTGATATTTATATTTTGGAATTTTGAATAAAAATAATAATATGATAACCATTTTATTAATTTAATATAAAATATTTTTTTTGAAGTAGAAATAAAATATTGATCTTTTAACCATTAATTACATTGAATATATGAAATAGTGGTTTTATGTGGTACTAAATATATTATATTTAATAGAACGCTTTTTAATAATTAGTTTTGATTTATGTGTCACAATTAATTTTATTAGCAATAGAAAATCTTTAGTACTATTAACTGTAGTTTTATTGTAATAATAAAATATCAATAAAAATAAAAGACAATTTTACTAAAATATAAACAATTTCAAAACACATTATATAAGAAAAAACACATTAGTTCGAAAAAGTACAACAAAAATATTTACATATCATCCAATATTATCTTATTTGTCTTAAATTTTTGTTGAAAAAACAAAAAAAAAATAGTGAATAGGTACATCTAGATTTATTTAATTTTTATAATAACTGCTATATTCAGTTTATCTATGTAAACTTTCTATTCTGATAAATTCTTTATTAAAATTGTAGAGCACATAGAGTTTAGTATTATTTTTCTTAATGCTTTTATAGGATATTTTTGTTGATTATTTTTTTTCATTAAATTTTCCGTTGCAACCTGACAGGCGTAAGTCTAATGTGTTACAACGGGCAAATATGAACCAACAGAGTAAGTCAATCGGACATTATAAATACCTACAAAGTAAGTATTAACCACTAGACTGTATGTCTGGGAATTGGTGACATTTATATTATTAATTATAAATTATTATGTGCTATATTATAATCAATAGATGTCACTGCAGCTGAGACTGATTTTATTTAATAATAGCGCATTTTTATAAATAAAAATTCGAGTGACACTGCCGGGGCTCGAGCCCGCAACCTCAGAGTTACTAGTCTGAAACGCTACGGACTACGCTATTCCGTCCTTAGATTGTATTAGCATAATGAATAATGGGAATAAATCTGCATTATCAATTTTTTTTTACTTTAAAGAAAATTTAATCAAGCAATCGTTAGGAATAGAAATTTAATAAAAATGTTGAAAAATACCAATTCTACTTATTTATTTATAAAAATGTATTCCAGATTAGATAAATTGATCATTATATATATCTTTTTTTTAATAAAATTATATTTATTGCTTTGTTATTATAGTTCATAATTTAATAAATTAAGATTACTTGTGTTGTTTTATTTTTCGACAGACTTTTATAAAAAAATAATCTGTAATACAATAAAAGTTCTTATTGAATTGAAATGCAGTCAGTTGAAAGATGAAATTTACTAGGTTCTATAATACATATATTATAAAACTTTCCTTCCCTCTCTAACTTGTCTAGTAGTACAATCCAATCCCTCTTCACTAATAATTCGTATTTTTTATCTGATCGCTGCGCAAGAAGTATTCACCATTTAATTTGCGGCATAAGCCCTCGCAAGATGTATAACTCCCCGAGGTAATCCTGATTAATAGCAATTTTATTCTAAACTTATCTCATACGCTTCTAATTTATAGGTAAAACTGTTTTACAGACATTAAGAGAGCCGGTTTAAATTTGTCTAATACATTAAACATACATAGTAGCTTTCGTTGCGTAATGACCATCCGAGTCCATTATGGTTATCATGTTATCAATGTTTAATGCATTATGAACACATATTGATTTTTCTATATGTGGATATTACCGTTGTATAAAATTACCGTTTCACACGATAATGTCTTACAAGGGTTACACTGACATATTTCCAAGCGTGTAAAGACAGGAAATGTGCACTATTTATCTGCGTATAAAATCTCAGTATGATATATATTTTTTGTGTTTCATTGTATAAGAAATTTGCCTACGGGCACAGGTAATGTTCGTTGCATAAACGATTGTTAATTGTTCTTATGCAAATGTATAAAAATGCACAGATGCAGGTAGCTGTCATTCTCGCTGAGATAAAAGCGAAGGGTGAAGTTTGAAATAGTCCAAGTTTATAGTCTTTGCTCTATAGTTTATGGGGGAATTATCATAATGTATGCGTGAACGTTTTTCGGCGAATACCACGCCCTTAAATTAAAAGCATTCATCAAAACATAATGCATACAAGTTGATCAAATTTTTTTATTAATATTTTCAATAGCAAAGATTTATGTTCGATGATGATGATGGTATATTTCGTGGGTGTAAAATTATTGAGACTGTAAAAAATAAATTTCAATTTAAGCGCTTATAATCCATAAAAATAAATCAGATGATGCAAACATTTTTTACAACATACTATGTCATGGTTTTATACAATACGACCAGTTTTAATTATATTCGAATATGCAAATCGTTTAAAAGGGTTGATCTTCGCTTTATTTGCTTTTGAGATTTAGAGATTTTCGCATGGATTTTTAAGTTATTAATTTATGCTAGTGATTAATATTTTTTTATACATACATTTTATACCCCATATAGTTTTGTTGAAAATAAATAAGGTAATTTTTGCACAGGTCTGATGCAAATTTTCGTTGCATATTAATGAGGCTCCGTGTGGATTTTTAATATGAACAACAATGCAGATTCGTTTCTTGCTTAAAATTTCACACCCTTAATATTCGCAGAATAAATTAGTCGTTGACGTTGTATGTAACTATATTGGCTATTCAGTCCATTAGCAATTTCAGAACGTCAAACCAGTTTCTCTTTTTTAAAGTAGATGAACAATGTAATGATTGCATAATGAGCTAGCGATAGTTTTCGACGGTTGATAATGCGTTCTAGATCTAGGGTGCATTAAAAAGGTTCATGATTTGTAAGTATTTTTTGCCAGGCCTGAGAAATATTTAGTATTCTTTTGTAGTGTATATATAGTATTAATATTAAAAAGGTAATTGATGAAGTCATAGATAACTAGTTAAAAATATCCTGAATCTAAAAAAATACTCGGAAGTGTTCAATCTACAAGTCTTGCCATTAATGTACATATTTTTTTAAATATTTACTTTATTACTCTTCTGATGGCCGTTAGGGCTAGGACATCCGCACTTGCCGACTCGCTTATAGCTGTGGCCATCCGGCTCCTTAATACGCTGGCATTACATATTGATTTATTTAATGTTAGCTACGAGGATCTGATCCAGTTTGTATCATTTAATTTTAATATTTTATAATTTTTTGTTATGTTTAAGTATTGTTATATTTATGTATATATACGTTTTTTTATGTTTTATAAATTTAAAATTTGTTTTCGACCATCGTGGCGCATTGGGGTAACCTGTTAGGTCACGATGGTCTTAATTTAATCTAAAAAATAAAAAAAAATAAAAAAAATTTAGCTTACATAACTATAATAAACAAGCTATTTAATAACTATATTAATTAGCAGATAATGGGTTCACACTTTAACAACCCTGCTCTGTGCTGTAATCAACATTATTTATGAACCTAGAAGCTTACATAAGACAGGTGCACTTTGACCCGTACCCTCTACTATTATTTCTACTATTAAGCACTCACCATATTCTCCATATCTTGCTTCCTTTAATTTCAATTCATTATTAGAAATTATCTGCTTTTAAGCCATGTTGTCTAACCATAATTTTATTAAGTTTAAAGAGCTATAACAAATAAGGTAAATTTTATCGAATGTTACAATTTTATTAAGATAAATGGTCTACGCGTTAACAGCCCTGCTTTGTACATACATTATTATTTGATCAGGAAGCTTACATAGGACATTTCCTACACAGATGCACTTTGACCTGTACCCTCGACTACCGGGTGACCTTTTTTTCTTGAACCTTGCTCGGGCCCGTAATTTGAATACGGCCATCGTTCCCATGGGTATCATTTGCCAAAGATAAATTACTTACCAAAAAAAGCTAAGTGAATTTAAATAATGGACGGAAGGGTTGAGAAAAAAAATTACATTAACAAAAACTTTTAATTTATATGTAGGGGTAGTATGCGTGCATATTGTATATCTCATTTATGTTTTAACTAGCCCCTTTGATGCATCTGGAACAACCCTTATCTAGCTTTTTTAATGCAAAAAGCTATTTTTTAGGAACAATACCATTTTTTATATTTTCAACAATGCGTTTTATGTATGATATTTTTTTAAGCATTTCTGTGTAATATTTTAAAATAAAAGTATATGCGCTGTTTAATAATATGTAGTTAAATATACAGAAAAAAATACAATGTATTGCTATATGATATATATGCGAAAGTAAAAAATCATATTATATATTTTTATTATAAAAAAATACTATTGTTTGGACATGTTTGGTTACAGAACCGTATCTCTATGAATATGTCGGGTTAAATATAATTTAGTGCTATTTTTTATCGATGCACCCATTTTTTACTTATATGTATCATCAGTAATAATAAACAATTAATAAATTTATGTTTTTAAAAAACGCATAACTGTTGAATTAAATTTAATCTGAAACATCCAGTGTTTAATTTATTTCATTAAATCACATGTCCAAACTGCTCTTTTATTTTAAATATATTTAACTGATTTTAGCCGGTCATGTGCCTTTTTTGCTTATTTCATAAAATTAGATGCAAAATATACAGCAGAACGCATTTTGCGGTTATGAACAATTTTCAACTTAACCAACATGCTATCGCAGTTTAACTGCCCCGCACAATGACTGTAATAATTGACGTGCGGTTTTAACATAAAAAAGTCGTACTTTCAACTTTTATTCTCTGCCATTGAGCATCTTAAAAATTAGTTCAACGTACACAAAGTGTTTATACATAAAATCGATACACCCTCGGGGTATTATATGAGACCCTTTTGAAAGGAACGAAAAAGGTTCGTGCACATTTTTGGGTGCACTTCCTATACACAAAGTATGTTTACACCTGGATCTATTGTAGACCACACTTATCCCGTATAATGGTATAAAATCGACTGCGTGTAATAGGGCATTTGTCGATTTGTATTGATCCCTTTGTAACGGTGTTTTGTCACTTGACGTGAAAGATTACCTTTTTGCTACAGGTGCGATTGAAAGGGATTATTTGAGGTATGCGTCGATCGACGCGTGTCAATCGATTTTTTATTAAATGTATTTATAATAATGAATAAAATAATATATATATATATATATATATATATATATATATATATATATATATATATATATATATATATATATATATATATATATATATATATATATATATATATATATATATATATATATATATATATATATATATATATATATATATATATATATATATATATATATATATATATATTAATATTATTTAAATAAAATAGTTTAATTTTTTATATTTAATTTATTTCTACGTGGTGAAAAAAAATCAGACCGGCTCAAACAATGGTTCGCGTGATGCGATTAGTTTGCATCGGAACTATCATTAAATTCTCATTGCCATCGTAGAAAGGGTGAATAAAGGTATTTTACTTAACAATAAAATGCCAGTTACTATTTTAAAATTATATACAAATATAATACAATGATATGTTCTGAAGGACGACGACGACAACGAATAGATAATTGCATCATTCGAACAAATTAGTATAAAATGTGATTTCAAAAATTAGCATAATATTTTTAACTATGTTTATTATTAAAACTATTAAAAATAAATTAATTATAATTATTCTTCTTCTTCTTGGCGCTACGTCCCGGATGAGATTTGCTCTCCTTTACAAGAGCTTTCCACTCGGTTTTGTTCCACTTATAATCGCCAGCTCATCTCATCTTTGTCCATTCTTCTGCTACATAATAGGTACACTTATTTTGGTCTTTTCCATTGCAAAATTTATTTTGATATAAGTTTCCGGTGATGATCTTTTTAAGATGACTTACCCATCGTGTTCCACACAAAATCTGGTGATGGATTTTTCATTTATTATTTTTTCTAATTCCAAGTTTAGTTTTATTCTGAAAGTTTGGATCTTCTTTCCAATATTCTAATCCTCAGCTAATATTTACTAGCATTATAGCATTAATTACCAGCTAATCTCTTATTTAAAATTATATGGGGGCCTTAGAATTGATCCCAAACTATATATATGCTGTTCCTTTCAATTATTGGCTTATCCTTTTCATCCCTAAACGGAGTACATTTTCACCCCAAAAATATTGTTATTTAAACCATTTGTTAAGAAAAACTAATAGAAATAGTGTTACAAATTTTAATTGAGTTACTTTATTCATATTATACATTTCTGGCTCGATACCATTTTAAAAATTCAGGTATTCAGATATATAATTATATAATTCGCCTACACATTTAAGTTGTATTAAAATCAAAACAATGCCTGATATTGAGTTTACAGATTATTGCCTCCAGCACTAGATTAAATATCATATCTTCTTCCTTAAAATACTGGGAGAGCTCATTTTGTATTTTTTTACCAGTACTTTTGAATTGGAATTCCGAATGCTGTTAAACAAATTTTCTATAAATATGTTGTAGAGCCTTATATTATATTCATATTCTTTCTCTATGGTTTGTCTCATGAGGTTTATTTTATTTATGGTCAATATGTTTGGCTTCAAACTGAATTGACAATAACTAAAGATATCTTCGCTGTATTTGACTAATTTGTTGTATAGCACGGTTAACACGTTACCGCCCATTCACGCGTTTTCGCGTCATAGCAAACCTTTTCAGTCAGTCCTGTCATGTAAAAATATTGTGCAAACGTAATAAGGATTTAAACCTGTACCTAAATGTGGCATTATATATATATTTATATTTTGTACTTTCATAAAATCATATAAATATATATGTACATACATTGAAAATTTCGCAAAAATAGCTAACCATAATTTGTTAGAAATACTTTATAGACCACATTTAGAATCGTAATTTCCTCATAGCTTTCGTTATTTTTTTTTGTTACCATTTTAGTGAGAGTATAATTACTTATTTTATTAATAAAAAATATTAAAAATTTTCTATAAGCTATATAATAATAAAATTATTTTTAATATTAAGATTATTCAATTTTGACCACTTAGTACTTGAGCCAGCAGTGGTGATCATACTAAGATTTTATTATATCAGTTTAGCATTAAAATATTATGCGAACTATTACTAATAGTAATGCATAATTTTAGAGGAATTTCTTAACACCTTTCACATTATCATTATTTTTTATTTGCAATCAAACCGATATTAATATCCATACCTGTAATTTAAATAAATAATCACTACTCATTATTGACTTTAATTATCAGCATATCCTGCTTGAATAATATACGTAATGAGATAACAAACATAAATACGTTTTATTATACCCAACGCAAACGGGTTTCGTATATACATTGTACGTTGAAAACCTTAACTAATAATATCTTAAGTGGTTTGCAAATGCGCTAACTTTAATGATAAGTCAAAGATGGGTATTTTAACTACTTGCAGATAGTATAAAGATATTATTTGCCCGTTTACAATCGTTAGCGTCGGGTTCGTTCACCGGCCGTTTGTCACCGCTGTCCTTTTTCTGTTTCGAAAATTACACACCCCTCGCTGTTTCGAAATTATAGAAATCGTAGATTTAGAGTTTCGGGGGTTGGGGCGACTGACGTGACAGACATCGATGTCATGAAACACAACGACCGCGGCGGCCATTTTGAAATTCGGTATAGCTCTTCCGACTCAATGTGACGTTAATTATACTCATCCATGTGATGTGGTGTTTTGGGATTATTGCTTTATACGACGTTTTGTGTTTAAATTTTATTAGGTGTTAAATTTTTATACTTAGTTTATTTTTATTAATAATATACATATTATATTTCCCCTTTTCAACACAATAAACTAAAATATTATTTCAGATTTATATATATTTTTATTTTAATATATAATCCCGAATAGCCAATTACGTAGTTAAATTTTAATTGAAGAAAAAACATACATACTTAGTTGGTCCAAATTCACCCCGTTGTAACGCATTGGGCTTACACCTGGAAAGTTAAAACGAAATATTTTAATAAAAAATAATTAAAAAATACGTGTGTTATTTTGTATGAAAATAAAAAAAATTGAAACGCACAAATGTGTGCATATAATAGTATTCAATGTGTTTAAACTGAACCATAGTTATATATTTTTAAATTAAAAACTGACGGCGCGAATTTTAAATTTTATTTTATAATTTTCTATAACCAATACAGCGTGAACCTTATTTATAATGTTTTTTATTCCATTAGGAAATTATTATTAAATATTTAGCAGCAGCTGTACAATTTTTTTTTTAAATAATGGTAAAAAATCTATATTATTTGAGAAAGCTTTGAAGTTTATTAGTAGCTTAAAAAAATTGTTACAGATATAATAAAAAGTCAAATAAGAGTATTTCCATCATTTTTTTTTTAGTTTTAGAGAAATGGTATTTTATAATTGATACACAAACATCAAACCTAATGCTTTTTGATGTCAGAGAAAATGTAATAACCTATTTTTAACTTTTTTCAAATTAATGGGTTAAAAAATCCTTGTTTGCCAAAATAAATATTGTATTTTACATACCTATTCAAAAGACCTTGCATCTTTTACCATTAAAAAAATACTTAACTACTATTATGCTATATTATAAAATTGAATGCTAACTTTATTGTTAGATGTGTCTATAGCCATATTTTTTCGACAAACTTAAATAAAGAGTATCACATACTAAAATATAAATCTATTCGTTTTTTTTATTTATATTTTAATTTTCTTACGCCGTTTGATGTAAATCGAATTTTTTTCCGAGAAGGTCTTAATTGTAATTCATCTGCATTTACATTAAAGCATCATTTACCGACAGATAAGTCGCATTCTTTTAGGCCATTAGAATTTTGTTATTCTATACAATTTGTGTGACACATGTTGGCCGCCACATTATCATGTTTTATATATGTTTCTTATAACTCTAATTATTTTTTGATGTAGATAGTTTTATTTACAAATATTATGTGTTATATATGTATCGTTTGATGGTATTGGAAAGTATTTAAAAACGATATTAAGAAACTGAATTTAAATATATACTATAAGGTAATAAAAAATACGTATCACTTTAAAAACACTTTATTTACCCTTAAAAAAAATTATGTAATAAATAATTTTATTTTAAAATGAATTATTTAGTTTAACCGCTTTACTTAGCTTTTAGTGTTTAGTCGAACAATTTCTAAATATATCTATCAGCTGGGTGCCACATAGGCAAGAGGTTTTAATCATAAAATAAGTTATTATTATGCAAAAAAGGAAACCGATCAATCAATTAGGTTTATCGACCCCGCACATTCGTCAAACGTCTCTACGAGGCGACTTCCAGTCGAGTAACCAGCAGTGGGGTAATATTTACCCAAGGTAAACTCGGCTTTAACAAGTCGACGCCGGCAATTTCGTCGTCCGCATCGGGAGAATTCACTTAGCGCTAATGCATTCATGGAGCGGGTAATGATCTCGGATAATTCAGCGTAATGCGACCGGCCCGAAGAGAAGAAGAACCGGTGACCATCTGCGAGCGCACACGAGACTCGTTGAGGGTCATTTGTACCCCGCGCCGGTACTTGTACACAATATTCCCTTTCGCCTAAGCGGCGGCGCACACGTTCGACACCGGCCCTGTAATTGCGACGTACACACATTCCGCAATTATATCGGAGTGCCGGAATTAATAATGTATGGTATATATTTTATAAATTGCTTTTTAGGCACTTTGAGGGTTAAAATAATACATGCCCGTCTGTTTTTATTATTGTTTTTCAAAATCGTTGAGAATGATTTTTCGAATGTAGGTATATGTGTTAGAATAAAAAATAAGTTGTAGCAATTTTGTGTTTGTGGCTTGTTTTAAAATGTCAGTATTAATCGTATAAATAATCAACTAAGTTTTTTTAATGATCTATTAAAAGCTTATTTCCGTTTATAGCAATGTCATTATAAACATTAAAATGTGCCAATATCAGACAAAAAAAGGCCATACGTTGTCACTGATTACCTCATTCAAAAAATGTAAAATAATTTTACGTTCGCGAATTGTTTTATCAAAAAGTATTTTTTTGTTATGAGTGAAATATTTTTTTTAATATTTTCTCAAAAGCTATTTACTTTGAACTATTTGAGGACATTTATTTGTTGGTTAATTATACTCCAAAACATGATTAAAATCATAAAAAATATATAACCCAATTATTAATATGAACTTATTTTTTAAATATCGTTGACTTTATTTTTTCAAATGCTAGTAAAAAATATATTTAAAGATTTTTAGTAAAAAGCCCAAAAGTGAGCTTGTAATGAGATAATAATTGTTTATTCATAATAATATATTGTAGTTAAAAATATTTTTTTAGTACTGAAATTTTTTGTTAAAATTTTAGGTTAAGTTTTACTATATTAAATCATACTGATATAAAAAAATTATGCAGATAAAATCTAACATAAATTGAGATTATATTTTATTTTTTGGTAAAAAAAATGCAAAATTTAATGTTTGAACGAAAGATGCAAGAAACTTTTCTTAATATTTTATAAAAATATTATTTAGACCTGAAACTATTTATTTTTCAGTCAATGATTTTTATTCTTATAATTACACCCAAGATATTTAATATTCTCAAAAATTAAGACGTTAAAGTATAATAAATTACACAAAAAATTGTCATTTAATGAATCTTTGTGTTCCAAAAGAAAATTAAAAAGTTATACTTACTTTAATATATTTCTAATGTTAAAATTCATAGTATTATTGCAATGGGGGAAAACAGCTGTTATGAATATTATAACTATACGCTTTTATCTAGTAAACTAATAATGATATCTGTATAAAAATAAAAGACCATTTTATTTCATTAAACACATACAATAACTTCATGAATTGCACATAAAATTAGTTACTTCAACTTATAACTAAAAGGATTACGTTTAGTTTTATGTGAAGTTTATTTAATATTTTTTTAAGCCTTTAATAATCTTAACATTCATCCGATTTACAGAAATTATAATTTAATTGAAATGTTATTATTTTATTATTTACACTCAATAATAATAGATATGCAATTACTAGACGTTATTTATTTGCTTGAATTATTACTATATAACTGTTAATACCTTAGGTTAACGATTGATACGTTATAGAGGTAAATATACTGTAATAAATTAATAATAACACCTATTAAAATGTTACCGTTCTTAAATATATTTTTTTTAAATTTTAGAAATAGAATAAAATAGGAATTTAACGTATAAAAAGAGATAAAAAGAGCTTTTAAGACATTTAAAATAAGTACCTTTTTATTATTAGTTATTTATTAAAAAAATCAAGATTTATTGATATATATATATATAGAATAAAATATAAATAATATGCATAAAATATTGTATTCAAAATACAAAAAATATGTATGTATTTGTATTGTAGTATTATATTAATCATTAGTATTTTATTAAAAAATATCAAACTTGTTGAATTAATTATGTAAAGATATTTTTTGCCAATCAAATTAAATAATATTTTATATTTAATTATTTAAATCAGTGGTATTTATTAACAAATAATTACAGTTTATTAATGAACTTTAAAACCTAAGCCATATATTTTGCCATTTTTTTTATAAAACCAAGTCTTAATCAACGAGCAACCGCCAGCTTAAAGCAAAGTATCAATATCAAATTAATTTCGCATTATCTCGTCTCTCCACCGCAATTTTTACGGTCTTTAACTCGCGTTAACATCTCCTTCGGTAATCTCCGCCGTAAGTTTAACTTGATAAAAAAGCTCCGGTAAAAGCTCCCGTTGCCAAGCGATATGACGTTTTCCTCTCCACCCGAGAGCTAATTGGCAGATTAAAAAAAGGTGTCCGGTATTCAAAACATAGACTGTTTTACATTCATGATCTTGTTGTCGAGGCAGTTTTATATGCCTTAAACGACCGTTAAAATAATAATCAATTTTCATGTTCTATTAGCGTTGACAGGCCGAATTACCGACACCTACTGAATACTACGAACGAGAGAGTGTATATTTTGGATAATGAGCATAATGGGAAAAAGGTGTTACGCTCCGATGATCCGCGAAGATAGATCGCTTAATAAAACCTAAAGGTCGTTGGTCGCACCAAATTAATTTAACCGCACACCCTGTAATTTCGTAAAAAAATCAATTAAAACCGGTACATTATATAAATGCTAATAAATAATTATTTTAAACTAACTAGAAAATTGGGATTGAATTTTTAATGCGATCAAACAACGACGGTAATTAATTCCCAAAAGCGTCAAGGATATTGTAATTTTATTTTTTAATAAACGTAATGCAAGCGTTAATTATTTCAGTACATGGAAAATAATATGATACGTTGTAATATGTTTAGTCACGGACTGTTTTTCATTTTGATAGAGAAAAATGCATAGTTTTAATTGAGTTTTGATTGTAAACGAATTATCAGTGATTTTAATCAGTACTTTAGCTTATAATGTGCATATAAATTCATTATTTTGTTAACGACGTAAGTGTATAAATTAATTAGCCACATGGATTTTATGTTTTACTTATAACAATACAATTGATATGAGGTGATTTATAAATCTGATATAATATGGGGTATACGTTTTTAATTTGTTTGTTATAAACTGTATGCTTTAAGCATATTAAAATATTTAATATGATCAAGATGCTATTATTAAGAATAAATTTTAAGTAAAAAAAACGATTATCCTTAATTTAAGTAGATATATTTTAAAATATTTACTTTGCATACATATACTCAACAATTGTATAATTTATGTTATTGTATATTCTGATTTTTTATGATTATTTATGTAAACGGTTAAGAATTATTTTATTAAATATATAATACATACTTATAATTAACTACAAAATCAGTAATATTTTGCTTATGACGTTTTTTAATTAAACTAGTTGTAAAATAAATGCTTAAAGTGTAATTAATTTTAATTAACAAGTTTAAGAAACATTATTTGTATACTTAATTATATTTTAGGATGTTGATAATATTTTTAAGAATTTATTTGATCGTATTTTAAGGAATTTATATGCTTAAATGCTTAAATGAAATCATACAATATTAGCTAAAATCTAATAGAGGGGTTCAAAAATTATAAAATATGCCAATAAGACAGTTTCGAAACGTTCATTTGCTGTTCTAACCTAAACATAACTAAACCTAGCCAACTCTCAGAGAAAAATAAGCAGAAGAAGAAGTGCAGACAGACGTCGCATCCCACATATTGCTCCATAGTTTGTCTGCACTTGGATATTACACTATGTTTTAAAAATGTGATAGCTATCCTTACCGATATTACTACTGACTTCTAATATAAGAGTATTGGTTGAAGTATATTCAAACCGAATTTTGGTCGATAGGAGGGCGCAAAAACAATTATCATTTCTCAGAAGTCAAAAATTCACGTCAAAAGCAATAAAATCGTGCCGGCGCCGTCGCAGTGGGAACGCTCGTTGCCGAGCGTTCCCACTGCGACGGCGCCGGCACGATTTTATTGCTTTTGACGTGAATTTTTGACTTCTGAGAAATGATAATTGTTTTTTGCGCTCTCCTATTGGTCAAAATTTGGTTAAGTTATGCTTCATTAGACTTATTGTGAGTCGTAAAAATGATATAAAAATAATTAATATAAATGCTAAAAAACCGAGCGCTTCCACTGCAACGGCGACGACACGATTTTATTGCTTTTGACGTGGATTTTTTAATTCTAAGAAGGGATTATTGTTTTTAGCTCTCTCTTGTTGGAAAAAATTCAGTTTTACTATGCTTTAATCGATTCTCACTTATCAACTTATAAGAAAAATTAACTATAATAATAATCAAAAGAAATTCTTTTATAAAAACTCAACTACTAATTTCAATAAAAATTTTTTTTAATATGAAAAACTAATATGTTTATTTATAAGTAAATTGTTTTTTTTTTAATTATTTGGTAAAATTATTTATTTATTTTTATGACTAGACAAAGAAGTAATAAAAAAGTTATAAAGATTTTATAATAGCGTGTTTTTTACTATAATGTTATTAATTATTCCTATCTGTGTTTTAAATTATTTTGTACAATATTTATTTTATTTATTTTTTGTTTCACTTTATTTTGATATATGATTTGCAATATTTAGTTTTAATTATCAATTTTTATAAATTTAAATATAAAAAAAATGATATATATATATATATTTTTACATATATTTATATAATAACTACTTACAATATTATAAATTAGGGTTATCTTTTATAATCTCATTTCTATTTAAGTTTACTAATATAATATTCGCATACTTTATATTATTTAAACATTTTAATAATATTTTTAATAAATAAAAAAAACATTATTTAGTTTTAAGTAGGTATTTATTATTATGCACAGATTTAATTAAGTAAAAACCTTAATTTTATTACGAAACTTATGTTCGTAGGTAAAAGAAAAACAAACTAAAAATAACCCTGTCTTTTAAAAAATGTTCTCTAATTTTAATATTATTTAAAGAAATAAACTTTATGTATTAAAAATATAATTAAAAGAATATTTAGTAACTTTTAATTTTAGTACAAAAAACTAGTAAGACACGTATCTAAAAAGTACTGCATCTTATAAAAAAATCTTCTGCAATCTAAATAATATTTAAATAATAAAAACTCATATATTAAAAAATACAATATAAACTTTTTGAGTGCTATAAAAAAATATTTTTGAGCTTAACCTAAATTGATTGTAGAATTCTATATTTAGAATTGTCAAATACACACGGTTTGAAAGATTCGGTATTTTTATTTATTACTATTATGGAAAAGTATTTGTTTTTGAACTTATTATTTTTTATTTTATTTTATTTTTTATTTTAATTTTATTTTTTTATTTTTTCTTACACATATTTATATATATTGTTTATTTTTCTTTGGAATTTCATATTAGTTTCATATTATTTTGATTCGCTTTTATGATTATTAGTATATTTAAAAATAATAATTGCACTGTTTTTATTTTATAAAAAAAATATTTTCTGGCAATTGTAAGTGACTTACTAATAAATAATAAAAAGACATTTAAAAATATATTATGTAAATTTTAATATAATATAAGTACTCAAAAACGAACTTGAGTTCTTTGCATAATAAATTATTCGCGCTCATTTCCCAGAATACACCCCTGGCGTCATACGTTAATGTTTTTATACGATCTATTTTGTACACAACTTAGGGGATGTTTTAAACATTACCCCCCGCTAAAAACTTTGGCAGTAGTTCGCGGCGTTCGATTCGTAACCGAAAAAATCATTTGTCAAAAAAAGTTCCGTGGGGTGAGTTCCTGGGATAAGCCCAACCCCCAAAGCCTTTTTTCTTCACCGCACACATGCACACGCGTATTATTGTATGGGGTGAACTTTTTACGAGCCGGCATTGAAAAGAGAGGGAGCATTGCGACGTTTGGGGTTGTACGTGTTAGAAAGGGACAGAGAAGTATATGCGTTGTCGTCTTTCAACAGGATGCGAAGCTCGCTCAGGTATAAAAGAGGGAGGAGGAAAAAAACTGGGAAGGGGGAAAAAATCGTTAAAGAGAAGGGGGAGAGAACCCTAGGTGGTAGTGAGCTTCGAGGCGCTACCGCCAGATGCCACCAGCGGTCATTGGCTACTGAGGTTACACGATCGAGCTAAAAACTTGGCCACTAATGGATTGTATGAGCTTTGAATTTATAAAGTAAACGAGTAAAGCGGAGACGATTTTCACTTTATTAGCGCTTTAGCTGTTGTGGTGGTTGAATGTTTTTTTCTAGGTGGAAAAGTTGGCAGTCTTGTAAGAATCCTGTATACTACATAGCCTGTATGTTCCAGTAAGAATATTATTAGACTTTTTGGTTTATTGATTTGCATAATTAGACATCAAACGTATTTATTCTTAAAATTATCATGAAGCGAATCAAATTTTTATTCATGCAAAAATAAGTTATTTATTAGAATCTGACTCAACTATATGGTTAATATAGCAATTAAAAGGTAAATATAAAGATGTTATCGTATCTCAGAGTTCAGTTTCAGTCTGGTTTGACACAAAAATATAAATTGTCGTAATATGTTTTTTGATAGTTTTTGTATATTATTTGGGACATACATAAAGATCGTAAAGTAACACTATATATTTTTAACAAATTGATTATATTATATATTTAATTTGACCCACATCAGCTGTTCTAACCCGCTGACGACGGAAGCTATTTTTAATATAAATTAAATACATTTTAGATGTAAATTAATTATGTTTCAATTTTGATTTTACCGGACAAATCGATTGAAATACATTTTTTAACTATGAAATAATACAAGTCAAAACTCATATATCATACTATTTTCTTTTCTTTAGCTTAGTGTTGCGCGAAATTTTCGCAAAACTGACTGTTATCACGCAGCAGGCGATGAAAAATCGACCCATCTATTAAGTGTTAATAGCTTATTTTGTCAATGAATTGTATTATTGATAACAATATGAAACTATGAGTTTATGTCTAGTATAATATATAATATATACAGCAGTATAAAAGCCATAGTAAATATGGCTTAATAAAAATATATATATATTATATATTAATTTAAAAAATAATTATTCTGATTTTAAATATTTATAAACTGCCTAAAAATAGTTATATCTGTATTGTTTTATTAAAAATTAACTGTAAATGATATTTTATTATGTTTTATTGCATACAAATAATATTGTTGTGTTTTAGAAAAACAGTATGTTACTTATTATATAAAGTTTTATGTCTATTATATAAAATAACTATTAACAAATACATACAGTTCAAAAAAAATTTTGGTATAAATTTTATTTAAAACCAATTATAGATATTTATTTTTATCTGCAACTAATTTCATGCAATAAAATTAAAGCTAGGTGTTTCTTGTAATTATAACTCTATTTACTTATACATGTTAATTTATAAATGTTATTGCTCATTGCTTTTATTTACTAAACATACTAAAAAATTTTATCAAATTATCGGTTTTAACATAATATGCATTTAGCCCAATGCATTACACTGGGGTGTATTGAGTCACCAGATAGAAATTAAAGTCAAAATAGCGCACTTTATTGAAATGTATATTAAAGTGATTTTGAAATATAATTTTCTATTGTAGTTATAAACCATCGTTCAAAAATGTAATCATAATTTTTAGTCAATATTTATTTATTTATTCCATTTGTATGTAACAAGTTTTAACTTAATGTAGTGCAACGGGATAAACACATAAGTAAGTAATGAGACACCAGAGTAAAATAAAACATTGTAGATCCTTTTATTAAGTCATAAACTTATGACACTGATTATAAAATAGTTATTATTTAATTATGATACGGCACAAAGAGATTTTAACAATATTATTTAAGGTCAATTAAAATTAAAATATCTATTTAACATAGATAAAAGCAATTAGTGTGAATTTTATTAACTGTTTAATGACGCTTTGATATTTTTTATGTTAAACGTTCAGAATTGTAAATAACTTCGCATGCAAATTTGTTCCTCATATGAAATATAAACTAGTTCGACTGTACGAAACGCGCGTGAGATTTTTCCCACGCGTTTCGTTTCTCTTTTACTTGCGCACCTTCGAATAAAAAATGCGCATTCAAAATTAAAAAGACACCACATCTCGGAACACTTCCCATTGTGAGACGGGAGAGGAAGCTGGGTACCTACGACGCGTATGCAAATGGACCACCTATTATTAAACGAGCTGTGCGTAGTACTATGTACCTTTCATTTCAATGGGAATTATTATATTAATACATAATGTAATGCGTAATGAAAAAATAATACGGAGACAAAACCGAAAAATAATACAGGAAACTCAGCGCTACTGCTTTGTTAATAGAGATGCATTTCATTATAGAAATGTATTTCAATAGTATGTGTATTATAACAGAACTATCTAAAAGAGCTGGGTTTAAATCGCATATGAACCCTAGTGTTTTTTAATTTCCATCGTATCTAAGAGATCGAATTATATAATCATCATTACTACCGATCATTACAGATTGGACAATCTTAAATTTTCTTAATCTCATAGATGAATAATTAAAATAAAATCGTGCATTGAGGGTTCGAATAATAGTTTAAATAATTTAAATAATATGTTCATTGCTATTGTTTGTGCTAACCCTATTGTAATATTTCAACATATAATTTAAAATAAATATGTATGTATATGGTAAATCGCGTTTAAATAGTTAATTCAAAAATTAGTATTTTAAAAAAATATAATAAATAAAGATTTCGTTGTGGAATTTTTAAATTAAAAATTCCAGATAAATTCAGCAAATAAAAGTTAAATAAAATAGAATAATAAAAAATCAACTAGAATAAAACTTTTTTTTAAATTGTAAACAGTTTTATGTATTTTTTCCTTAAATTTAGAATAATTTATTTTATTGTATAATTTATCCAATTGTAAACAATGGAAATGGTTATGAAGCAGTATTGTGCATTTATTAGGTATGTATGCTATGTAAATTTTTGAAATAAACTTTAATAAAAAAAACTAGAATCAAAGCAAATTTGATTTTATTTATATACGTTGACAAACTTTGCTACAGCCTCTTAAAAGTTAACATAATTTGTAAAATCAAAATTTAGAGTTAAAATGGGTAAACATATTAGGGCTTGCTGCCATTGCGAGCCTCAAACCAATATTAATTAAAAGAAGCGGGCTGAACACAAAAATAAAATAAAATAATCAGACCTTTTTTAAGATATAATAATCCGTTGTAGAGCGACATCAGTATTACTATTTTTTTAAGTTGCAAGTTATTTAAAATAAAGCTATACAATTAAATACAATACGACATATTATACTAATCCTTGAACAACGCCATAATAGCCAATCAATACCAATAATTTTAACTTTAATTTATTTACATATCAGAAAAAAACCTAACAATAATTCATTTTAATGGTTATACATATTATACAAATATTTTTATAATAACCTTTGCCTCAAATCATATACATATTCAAGATTAAATAAATATAATTAATACTCACAAACCCCCTAAGGATTATAATATGTGTATAGTATTACGATTGTAATTTTGAAATAAACGGATGATATAATTAATATATGAAATCAATAATTTAAGTTAATTTATAAATTTAACATATCTATGTATAAATCTATTTGAGATTATTTCCTGCTATGTAAAATAATGACGTATTATATATAAAACGTTCGTAAGTGCCGATTCCATCGTAAATATTTACTTACACAAAACGGCAAGCATTCTTCGCCGGGCAAACATCTCCAGGTTGCCAGATGCATTACGGGTCATTTGACTGCACATTATGCAAAATACACATACATACACGTATACACAAATAAAAAATTGTATGCATGCAAATGGATTCCAAACAAAACTCAGAGGTGTGACTGACAAGATTTCCGTCTGCGCGCCGAACCGGTTACCTCTATTTTTTCATACATGAGTATATATTCATAAGGTGCAAAAGGTGCATCGGACCCTCAAAAGGGTTCGCATATGAAATATTTCCAAACCATTCGTCCATTGTCAGGTTGTGTAAACCGAATTGTCTATAAGTCGCGTGAGAGTCCCTCGCGCGAATGTTATGTAAATGATTTATTTATATTGTATTTTTTTATTCGGAAATTTCGCCAGCGAAGGGGTTAGTTCCGATTAGCACTTCGCGCCGCGTGGACTATCGCTTATTTGTATCAAAATATTGTTCGCGAAAAAGTTTGTCCGGTAAAGTTTTCTTCTTTCTTTCGCGATGATAATAAAAAAAAGTTTCACTTCGTTACGTATTTAAAATGAAAGAAAAAACGGGGTAATTGTGCCAAGGTCAGAGTTGAAAGTCGAGCCGTGACGTCACGAGTATAAACACAGGGTGGTCGTTGAATTAATAATATAATAATAATAATGAGCGTCTAGCGTCTGCGGGGGCGAATTAAAAGCGTCTCGACGCCTCAGACCCGGGCGTCTTGGCTTTTCCTTATTTATTTAATGAGAAGGCCAAAAAGATCCGTGGTCCAGGGATGAAATGTGTTAAATTAAGTATTTTAATTTAAATTGTTTTTTAAATATTAAAAGTGTTTATTTTTAAATAAATTATTATTTATAAAATTAATAATTAATGCATTTTATTTTTTTACGATAATATATTATGATTCCCTTTAAAAAAATCAGTTTGCACTTAAACCTAACCTAATTATTTTTTATTACTTTGTTTTAATTATCCTTATGTATCTTTAATAATGGTTAATTATTATAATTTTGTTTAAATAATTGCTAATTTAATATTAATAAATTTAGAAGAAAAATTAAATAAAAAAAATAGTTTTTCAGTAAAATTCTTGTAATACGTTTAAAAAACAATGAAGAAAAACCTGTATTGAAGATGTATTAAAAACACATTAACTACAATAATTATAAATAAATGGATAACTTTATCGAAATATACGTTTATTATAAAATAAAAGTCAAGAACATATTATTTATTTTACAATTTCTTTTAGTTCATAAGAAGAATATTTAAGTATAAATAAAAATGTCAAATTATAATTAGAAACTAAAATTATAAGTAATATTAAGATAACTAGCATGTTTGATGAGTAGTATAAGTCGCTGACTATTGACCTGAAGACCCGGGTTTGAATCCCATATGGATATTTATTTATTTTATAAATTTTAATGGGAGTTCGTGATTATTTTATAATTTTAATACGAATCGATTATTATATATTACATTTACCTAGATTTTCTTGGTAATATATTTTAAGAATTAAGAGTTCTTTAATAATGAACTACCTCAGCTTATGAAGAATATCTTATATGTGTTTAAAAAAAGATAAGATAAATTGAGGAAAATACAAAAGTCCTTGAAAAATATAAAATAAAGTACAATAATTAATTAGCTAAGGACTATTTATAATTTATTTTCAAGATATATGCTAGATTTAATTTTGATTAAATTAAGTTAACGTTACTTAATGTTAATTTTTTTGTAATAATAATTAAATAATTAGTTGAATAATTAATAAAAATAGATTTTGGAGTATAGTATGTTAATCGATAAAAAAAATTGTAATTACAGTAAAATATATATATATCGATGAAAAAAATGTAATAAATAAAATATATCGATGGTTGAAAGTGTAAAACTTTTTAACTTAATAGTTGCTTTAGAAACTGATTATACATACGCTTAACTAGCATTACACATATTTTTATATAACGATTTATTGAATTAGTATATTGAAATTGAAAGAAACTTTATTTATTATTTTTATTAGAGTTAATGTATACTCTATATTAATTGTTACTAAATTATAAATTATTGAACATTTTAATTAAAATGAAAACAATAATTTTAATTTTGAATTAGGTAATTGATTATTGCTTAGAAAAAATGTTATTTTATTATTTTTATTATTAAAATAAAGCGTTCGTAGAAAACACATTATATAGATACACTTATTTTTATAAATTTAATACAAAATAACATAATCAATTGTAAGCAAGAGTAGTGATGATACCAAAATACAAAGTCGCCAAACTTTGCCTCTTGCGGTACACTTTAATGAACGGAAAAGAGTAAAAGTCCCACGGAGCGTTGCCCCCCTCGTGTTATATTTTTATTTTTATTTTTAAGCGTTGCGCCTTTTATAATCTAGGGCAAAAAACCTCCTCGGAAAAAACTTTCCCGTTTCAAGTTTAAATTTAAAAATAAAAACCCCGTCTCAAGACGGGCGATAATTATCTTAAGGAAGTACAAACCCCCCTTCGTTTTTCTCTTCGGGTAAACAGAGAGAAACGGAAGACGCGACTTAATTATTTAACCGAGAGGGAGACGGAGATGGCCCATTCAAAAAATCTTGACCTAGACATTCTCAAATTGGATAATGAGCTTTGATATAAAAAACGGTCGCGTTAAAACGATTTTAACTGCAGATGTCTGAGCGGTAAACGCTACCAGGTGTCTCTATTGTTTTTCGCTATTATTATTTTTATCATTAAAAAAATATGTATGTGTATGTTTATTACAAACGGTGTGCTTATTTTACAAACGGTGCTAAAATAATTACGTTGAATGAAGAAAATGAAAATAAAAATAAGAGAAAAGCTAAGAGAGTCGGGCCGGATCTTAGCTTTAGCAGCCAAGCGCTGCATAATAAGCGCGGAAGAGAATAATTCGATTCGAGTCTGTTAAGTGTTGCCCTAAGACGGACATAAAAAGTTGGAAAAGTGTGGAAAATATTAAATTTACGGTTGTCTTTCGCAAATTTGAGCGGTCCATTAAAAACTTTTTTCTTCTCTTCGAGCGGCGGGCGATTACGGTGAACGAGCGGCAAAATGGCGTGAAGATGTTTGTTGTGTGCTAAGTAAAAATAAATAAAATAAAAATACCTTAAATGTATAAATACAGTATTTAAATATTTAATTTAATAAATATATAACTCATGATTAAATGAAACAATAAATTAGTTGGATCAATAATATTTAAGGTTAGTTTAAGTTAACGCTATTAAGAATTAAATATTTTAACAAACATATATACAAAACCAAAAACGCACTATTACAATGTCAGTGACTAATACCTGGATACAAAGCTTTATTATAAATAAAATTAGCGGTATAAAAAACGCTCAATATTTTTACATTTAGTGTATATGTAAATAGACTTCTTTATAACTTGAAAAACACACGAATAATACTACAAAATATATATTATATATATTACCAGCACGAAAAAAATAATTTACTTTACGGTTTAAATAAAAACATGCACCCTCCGGTGATGTACACTTAGTGTACAAGTAAATAAATGCCGTATAATTTGAAAAACACAAATATTATTAGAAAATATTTATAGAACATATCACTAGCACGATATTATTAAGCAATATAAATAACCTAACCTTTATGATTCAAAAATAAATGCGTACCTTCTGGTGATGTACACTCAGTGTACATGTAAATAGTTTCATATAACTTCAAAAAACACGAATATCACTACAAATTCATTATATGTTTTAAGCTTCATATTTTTACCTTTCATTCACGTTACAAAAAAATATTCGCACCCTCCGGTGTTGTATATTTAGTGTACATGTAAATAGAGTTCTTTATATTTAAAAAAACAATCGATCCTCATATGAACTATAGTAATTTTTAATTGTTAAATAAATCGTGTCTGAGAGATCGGAATAAGTGATTATTATATAATTAAAATTCAAATCAATCATCACAGATAAGGTTTTCTTAGATTTTCCTTATCTCACAGCTATATATCTAATGAATAATTAAAATTTCTCAATCTGTGTCATGTACAATATATTTATTGTAGGGTGTATTAATAATTTATGGGTAATAAAATATATGTCACTAAATAGTTGTTGATTATGTTTACTCCATTAAAACGCGTGGGGATAACAATTAAAAAATTGCAAAAAAAATGTTCTTGCAACATATTTATAAACACATCTGTAAGTAAATAGATTTAGTAATTTTTTTAGTAAAAATGTATATTCCATATTACAAAAATGTATAGTAATTGTATTTTATATTTTAAAAATGTATAGTAGTTGTATTTTAATTATTGGAAATTATAAATAAAAGGCAAATATTTAATTTTACTTTTAAAAGCATTGTTTTATTTGAAGTTAGACTAGATATTATATATTTTTTATTTAGTAAATTTTTTTATGTTTTTTTGTATATTAGGTATATTTATTTTTATTTAATTTAGTTACTATGCAGTAGGATTTATTTTTAATTTTTAATAATTTATAAATAAATAAAAAATATTATTTGTAAATATGCAACATTTTAATTTTACATTATTCATTAAATTTAATAAAATAGAGTCTTAAATCAAATAATATGTTAATTATAGTAAATAATTTTGATTTAAAAAGTCTAAGTATTTTTTCCAAATAAAAAAATATTCCACAAAGACAATTCACATTTTTCATGTTTGCTATCTAATGAATAAAATTTATTTATACTAATAACAACACCACTTAATTTTACAAATACACAATTAAAATACATTTTTGTAGCATTTTTTATATTAAAAATTGTTTTATAATTAAAAGAACAATTTAAACACGTATTTTATTATATAAAGTTGAAAACTTCATAATGTTATATTGTAGTAAAGATAATAATAATAATTGGAATAAAATATTTTCACATTCATATATAGTGATTTACAAAAAATATTTAAGAATATTACTAGGTATAGTAGAAATACCATATGATGCAATAATAACCAAATAATACATTTATATTTACCAATATAAATATTTTTTTACTTATTGTAACATTAAAATAATTATACCATAACACATATACGATTACTTTTATGACCATATTTTATATCAGAGTTTACTCTTACTAAAATAATGATAACAATATATAGAAAGCATATCGATTTCTACAGTCAAATTTACAAAACTTTAGGTCAAAGTTTGACCCCTTTTTGCACACTGACCCCATGGATTAACCTTGAAAGTAATTAACCGATTTCATTGTCGATTCCCCACTTCCCAGATTTGAGTCTTTTAAATGAAACGTCTCTTGTCTGAATGAGTGAAATAGAGAATGTTAAATTAAGTAATTGTTGGGGCAGGTTGGGACACAGGGTGTAAATGAAGGGAGAAGGAAAGGAAGGAAATTACTTTCTTGATTAACAAGAAACTCGTTTCAAAATTACGTTAATGAGTCGTTAAAACAATAACCATACCATTTAAGTTTAATACTCAATTTGTCATGTCACAGTGACACGCCTTGCGAGGTATCGCGTGTTAAAATCGCACAATAACACATAATAACTCACTCGTTCCGTTGTGATTCGGGCGTGAATTATTGTTTGATATCACTTTAACGAATTAAAAAGTAGAAATAAATTTTAATATGATAGCTATTAATATAACAGCGCTTCGCAGAACGTTCTTTTAATAAGCCTCGGTGGATTTAAGTCGTCGAAAGACGGTCTTTGTTCGCGCGAATGCCTTGTTTGTCGTAACTTAACAATTTAATTGTGTATATAGAGTAATTTGAGGGTGTCTCATTCTAGAGCCGGGTCTGGGGAGGCTTTCGAGGCGGTGGAAAACGGCGTGAATTTTAATCAAGGACAGACGAGGAGAGTGAGAGAGAGAAACGAGGGTCGAAAGAATTGTTTGTAATTAGGGTTTGTAGGTCATAGTCGTTAATCGATGCAGGGAGGATTTGGGTAATCGAGTTCAATGACTCTTAAACGAATATCTAATTTAATTAATTATTTTTAATAATAAATTAGTTTACATGTAAATTATTTAAATATTTATGCATATGCTTATTAAATTATATATCATTTACACTATGCTGTATAAATATATATATATATGTTTTATACGTATAGAATTTAAATGAAATCGTTCTTCTTTACGCTGAGTTTCCCGACGGTAACGGAAAGTTTTCTTCCGACGGAAATTGTATAGTGCGCCGTATATTTCAAGATTAATAAAATTTGTGTGCATGTTCATACACATATATTAATATATATATGTGAACTTTTCTATTAAATAAACTAGCATATAAAAATATTAATAATAAAAAAAACTATAATTATTAAAAGAAAATATTTAAATATTTCACTTTTATACTCTTATTAATTAATTTATATTAAACTGAAAAAACACTGTTTTATATAGTGTTTGAGCGGAAAAATAAATATTAAAATCTTTTACATTTATAAATGAGATATGATAAGTCTCACAAAAAATAATATCATAGCTGTACATAATATAAATTGACAGAAAAAGAAAAAATATAGCGTTAAAAAAAGTATGAAGAAAGAAGAAACATCAAAGGATTTAAAATAGCAATTAATAAAAACACAAAAATAGTTAAATGTTTGTATAATATGTATAGGTTTGTATTATAAAATAAAATCTCACATTTACTTAATAATTTAAATAATTACTTTTACAGTTTATGACATTTATATATTTTTTAATAAAATTAGGATTGAAATCTGTAACAATTTTTATTAACTAGTCAAAATTATTGACAAATAGTTATTCTTAATAATAAACTAGCTTAAAATATAGGGCATATAAGTAGATAATTTTGAAATTAAATGCGAAAAAGGTAATATTACTCTAAAAAATCTAAAAATAACAATTTTATTAGTTAACAATACAATAAAATTTAAATTATTTTAATAATTTCTCAGAAAATATATTTTTAATTTATGTTCCATTGATGCCGCATTACAAATATTTTTAAAAATTATCTGTTAAAATAGATATTTTAAAATCTAATGTATTATGTGCTTTTAATTAAATTCTAATTTAATAAAATTTTCTTGATAATAAAGTCATAAATAATTAAGTATAAAAAATAAGTAAAATATAATGGCAATTTTATTTTTTGTTTTAAAAAATATTGTGAATAAAATAAAATATTAATCAAAACAGAAACACTTATTTTTAATATAATAAATAAAATAACTTAGTTTATTAATTAAGTCATTAGTATACTTATAAAATATATAATAAATAAAACTCATGATTTTTTTAGTACAGTTAATTAAAAAGCGTTTATGAATTAACATATACTATAGACATAGTATAATTGCAATGTACAAATTAAAAAAATCACTTAGATGTTAAGCTTAACAATTAATAATAAATTCTAAATAAAATAATTTTTAAATTAATAAAATATTATAGATTTTTAGACTTATTTACATTAGGCTTTAGATTTATAATTATTTAAATTAATGAATTATAATGCAATAAGATGATTAAGGAGAGCAATTTTTCTCAAAAAAATTATTATTTTCTTAAAAAAATATTTTATTATAATACTAAAATATTATTAAACACTGACTAACATATTCTTAATCTAAAGTATTTAAAGAGTATTTTTGCTTTGTTCTTAGGTTGCACTAATTTTAAAACTACGCTTAAATAATAAATACCTTTAAAGGGCTCTTTGGGTAACATAGAAGCATATAATAAAATACAAAATAAAATATAAAACTCAGATACCAGCGCAAGATTACAAAATTTGAAAACGAATGATGTATTAAATAATTTAATATTGCAATATAGCAAATATTCTTTTTTTCTAAATTTGCAAGAAATTGTATTTTTATCGCAGAAGCGATAACCGTATTTTTCATATTAAAATTTCCGTTTTCCTCGCATAATCGAACCGGCACTTTCTCATATTACTTAAGAGGTATCTGACGTTTTTTTTATAATATATATTTTATAGAAGAACGCCGAGAAGAAAAACAGTAGGTGGTAAGAAGATGATGGCTGTGGGTGGATGGGCGTATATCCACAGTAAATAACGTTCGCGGTTGACTGAATTTTATCATTTTTCATTGCCTTATTTTAAGACATTTTTGCATCATTTATGCTCCTAACCGTGCGTTCACTTTTAACGTGCTTAAGTACAGCCAGTTCAAAAGAAAACGTTGTGTCTCAAGGACGATAAGTTAATAGAAAAAACATGTATAATAATTTTATTTGCCAAAATAATTTTATGGACAATTAATAAAATATATTTATATTTAAAAATTAAAGATAAACATAGCTACGAGTGTATTCTTGTTATCACTTAGACCTGAATATCTCACAAAATTTATTAATAAATATTTAAGTAAATCAATTGCATTTCTAAGTCACTACCGTTTTTTAATCTTCATAGGAGTAATTATGGCATCGTTAACCTATTATGGTTACCAATACCATATAAAATAACAACAATGAATATTGTTTCTAATCACATATACTTATTGTTAATACATATTCTCTAAAAATATTTGTGATTCTCAAAAATTACCGTTAAGATCGCGTCGTGTAAATGATTTATTAAAAATTAATGTTAAAACATATTGAATCGTCATGAAGAAAAAAAATATATATATATATATCCCTAATAATATTACTAAGTACACATACATATTAAATTATTAAATATTATATTTTCGTGCTTTTCGTTTCGGCCTCCATACGGGGGAATCGCTTGGTACGCCGTAATACTTTCTTTTCTCTCCCCTAAAAATGTCGTTTATTTCTTTAATGCATATTGTGTTTTCTTCGCGGCGAACTCGTAGATTGTGTGTGTAGATAATATATTGTGTAGAGACAGGGTGAGTGAGCCGGTTTATTAAAATATATATTTTATACATATATGCACACTTTACAACCACCCTGCAGTCTCACGCCCAAATAAAAACGTAATATTCTCGTAGCAAAACTATAATAAAAAAATATCAATTTATTCGGAACGATTAGTTCCAATCACAAACAAAGCATTTTAAAGCAAAATGAGCTAATCATCAATCAAAAGGGTGGAAGGAAATAATTAAGAAAAAATCTGAAAAGGGCGTTCGAGCGGTGAATTTCATTTGTATCAGGTTTTTGTTCGTGACAGTGTTGATTAAGCTAAATTAATTCTTAGAATGGAACTCTGCATTAAATTAGATCGCATTATTATGCAAAAGTGTTTTAAAGGCATTTTAATTGCTTTATAAAAGGTATTAAGAATAACAATAAATCTGTATTAAATTAAAAATATATAGAATAATTTATATTAATTAATAATAAACTAAAAATATACAGAATTACTTAAATAATTAAGCTTAACGTAACATAAACAATAATATTTAAATCTCTATAAATTACAATTAATGTATCTTAAAAATCTTGTGTTAGTTACCCCTATATTAGCTTTAAGCTTTGCCTTTGTGATCTAATACTAATGATAAATTTAAAGCGTTTTTTTTTTGTAATTTATTGAGATTTTAATATTGTAAGCATTTAAGTAAATAATAGTAAAGATAATTAAGAAAAAATATAACTTCAAATGCTTTTAACTTCAAAATTATTCATTTGTGTTTTAGTTAATTTTATACTTGGTTTCTATAAAGAAGCTTTAGCATTGCGCTTTAAGCTCAAAGTAAACTATAAAATTTTAAATTTGCAGCATATTGAGGTACTAAATGATTAGAATTTATTTTGGTTATAAAATATTGACCTTAGTTTTAAACGATTTTATTTATTACATTATTGAGAATTTGCATATTCTTGATAACTTTAATAAAAGTCTAAGAGTTAATATATATTGAAAATATGGCCTTAATATTTTTCATTTTTTTTTTTCAGGAACATAAACAAAATATTAAAAAGTAACATATAAGACAATATTAAAATAATCTTTAATTAAAAATATACATATATATAGTTCCGCGGTTTTAAGTAATTACCATGAATATAATATATTATATATCATTATATTTTTTTGTGACAAAAATTGAATTTCTGTAATACTTTCATATTTTATTTTATTTTAATACATGCGAAATAATAAAAGGTAACATATAAGACAATAATAAAATAATCTTAAATTAAAAATTTACAACATTTATATATGTAGTGAATAACATATTTTTTCAATTCCACGGTTTTAAGAAATAACCCTGTATATAAAATACCCAAATATTTTTTGAGATTAAATATGATATTTCCGTAATACTTTTATATTTTTATTTTATTTCAATACATGCAAAAATATAGCTTTTATGCTATTTTTTTCAGGATAATTTGCAAAATAATAAAAAGTAACATATAAGATAATAAAAAAATAATCTTTAATTTAAAATGTACAACATTTATATGAAGTATATAATATATTTTTTTAGTTCTGTGCTTTTAAACAATTACCCTTAATTTAATATAAATTATACCCTTATAGTAAATTATATAGAATAATGGCAAGATCACAATGCGTCCACCAACTGCGAGTACCTGGATGAGATTAAATCAATACTGTCTGACAGATGATTAAATAGTTGTATAGCTATGCTAAACCTATGGGTAATTGAAGTTCGCTAATGGGCCGCTAGGAGGTTGGAACATCTACTTTTACTCCTGTTCTTATATGCGGTACTTCTAATAATACTTATTAATATTGTTGGTAATTAGGTGGCATACAAAACAAAGTTCTTTCAGACTGTTTGTGTATATTCTCAACCAGCAGCTTGAAGCAGTGCTTTTCCAAATAAACTCGTCGACGCGACACGAGGAAATCATATTCCAGCATACCTTGTAGAAATTTAATAAAAAATAAAAATAAATAATATAGATTTTTCGATGTGTAAATGTATCAAAGAAACCTCTTTTAGACATTTTTTATTAAAAGTAAGTCAATTGAATTATTTTTACAAGTAACATATTGCCCTCGGAAGACGACGCACATATATTTTCAACATTAAATTAAAGTAATTTACAATTTTTAATTTATTCTATTTTAAGGAAAAAAGTAAGAATTTGGAATAAGGAATAATTGTATTTTAGAATATTAAAAATATGTAGCAATATATTCTGATTTGTTATTTCGACTTTATTGCAGCTTATTATTTTTATTTGTATTTACATTAAAATATTTAAAAAATTGTAATAAATTAAAAGCAATATAGTTAAAAAAAATATCTAAAATAATGTTTTTAATAGAGGATAGTTTTGAAAAATGGCTATTATCTTGTAAACTGTAGGTTGAGTATGTAAAATACTTATAAAACAAGTTTGATTTTATTTGATAACATTAAAGTATTTTCTCTAAAGATTTTTAACCAACTTTAATAAAAATAGTTATTTAATTCAGAAAGGAATTTTATTTACTTACAGATAATTTTTTATTAAAAAATATTTTAATTTCTTACCGTAATATATAGTATATATTTATAATGTTTAAAATAATATGCATATGCATTAATAAAATAATATATTGAAAAAAAACATAAACAGATAGCTAATGAGTCAGCTGAACTCGCTCGTTTTTGCATAACTTAACATTTCGCAGCTGTATTGTTGGCAATGCTAAGCATAATGGATAATGAATATTCGATATTTTGTTTTAATTAAATTTATAGTGAAAAACTTGCTTGGTGAATATTATTTAGGGTAAATGGTAAATAAGTTATAAGTGCAATTTTATATAGTTTTGATAAAAAGTCAAGGAAAGGTGCACTTATTCAACTTTTAATTAATACGTTACATAGCAAATTTTTACAGGCAACTTATTCTTATATTAAATGTATTTTGAATAAAAGGTAATGGCAAAATAAACAGCGTTTTTATTATTAAATCGCGATAAATATTACATTGTATTTTTTTTAATTATACGTGTGTAAAATATAACAGAAACCCACATCGTGTAATTCTTTTCTCAAATAAAATATTATATGTTTAGTCCGTAAACGCTCATTTGATTCGTTTTTCACAATTCTTAATTTTATATAAATTTTGAGTGGAGATAGCTGCCTTTGTGTTGTTTCTACATATCTCGTTTTTTTGCGTATTTTTTATTCGTAAATAGATTGTCTTTCAATTATACGATCACATGTAAGTACACAAGGGACGGCTCCCGGCGAATAATTGGTTTTTGTGTGTGCACGGGCTCCTTGTGAAACATTTCCGATCTTCCTTTTATATCCAGCCGGCTCCAATTACCTTTTATCCTCGTCCTGACATTCTCCTCTTCGCTCGCAACGACACAAATGGCACACTCGCGATAAATTTTCTTTTGTCAATAATTATGCGTCGCAAAGGGCATCATGTCTAACGATTTCTTTGAGAACAATATCTGCGCCATCTTCCGGACTTGTGTGTGCGGGGGGTGGCTGGCTGCGGCCCACCCCACACGAGCCCCCTTTTATAACAGTACATTTAAACATCCCCTCTAAACGACGGGGGTAGTGTCGGGGGACGCAAACACCCCCGGAACGTACTGTATACATAAAAAAAGCAAAGTCACGTGGGGCCCACCCACATGCTGGAAGATCCAAGTGTGGGTACACATAATATAGGAAAATGACTTCCATTTTGACTTCAATGTGGGCATATACATTTTTTTCTCGTCTACGAAAACGAGCTCGCGGGGGGTGAGCTTTGGTCGCGTGGGGTGGGTTTCGGCGTGCGAGAGAGAGAGTAGCGGTGAATGAGAATTTTTCACCCCCGAAATTGTGCTGCGTCAAATATTTCATCGTAAACAAGTCGGTTTAATATCGCTGATGTATGATATACGCATTTTCTTGACGTCATGAAAGGTAGGCAGGAGCAGAGCGGGGCCGTGTCTCGGAATATGAAAATATTTAATATCGAAGACGTTTTCGGAAAACAGTTTCTTCCGACTTTCGAACGAAGCGCACAAATCTACTTATGGGGATATAAAAATATATTAAATTAATTTATGTTTACATACACAAACGTGAGTATAAATGTAAGGCATGATTAAATCATATAGATACCATAAGTTAAATAAACCATAATAATTATATCAAAAAAAGTAATAATTATATCAAAAAAAGAAAAAAAGAAAAAAAAAAATTAGTTACAATTTTAATAATTATTACTCGTACATAGTATTAATTAAAACCAAAAAGTAAAATGCTAATTATTAAAAAGAAAACAATAGTTAAACAAAGGGTTGAATATTAAAATATAGGTACATCTATTGTGAAATTATCATTGTAACATTATGCATTACAACAGAGTTTGAGATCAAGAAATTGTTAAATCTATTTTATTTATAAATTATAATAAAAAAACATATAATATTATTAAAAATGTTAAATTCAAGAAGAACTTTTATTTTTAGATAGCATTATACAGCTTGGAGCTGTTTTTGTATTAATAAAGTAATTTGTATTATAAATAAAAATGTTTCTATATTTCATATATCATATATGCTTCCAAGACAAATTGATACTCTTCAATACATTATATAATAAGAAATATATAATTTCGCAAATATAGCTAGGGTTACTGTAAGACAATAGCAAATACTTAGATAATTGAGTTACTTATTTTAATTCGCCCCCATTGTAACGCATTAGGACGTAAGCATAATGCGTTATAATGGGGGTAAATACAATCGAAGTTTGTAAATCAGTGACTTTTATTTTAGACATTAGCTTACAGCTCATAATGATTCGATAATCATCCGTAAGATTAGAAAATTCTAAGAACACTTAAAAAATGATTCAAAGTAGAATACAATATCAATATTAGAACTTGAATAGAGATGGAGGTTACTGGTTGCATTTTCATAAAATAGTTGCCAATGTTGTTATGATTTATTTCTATTTTCAAGTTAAGCGCTAAAAATAGTTTTTTTAGCATAAAAGATACGCTATTAATGCATAAACTGCATTTATTTAATTGTACCTTAGTTGAATTGTTAAAAAAAATCGTCTATTAGTTTCAATGATATAATTTATTATAATACAATATTTGGCCAAGATATTAGAAAAATCTAGGAAATCAGAATCTGTAATAATTAATTAAAATTATAAATATATAATAAACACTAATTCTGATTTTCTAGACTCGATAGAAATCGAAAATCTTTCAAACAGACACTGGTCTATCGTGGTAATAAATATATTTAAATAGTTTAAGTTGAAATATTTTTAGTTTAGAAATATTCTATAAAAAGATTTAGTTTAATAATTAAATTAATAAAAACTAAAAAAAATGTATTATATCATAATTAATTTTTATAATATATATAAAAATCAGACATTTATTTTTAATGTTTTTTAAAAATAAAATAGTTTAAAAAATTAGATCTAAATAAATAATGACAATAATTTAGAGATCAGTGTTTTGTCATTTGTCTGCCATACATTTGTGTAATTATGTCTATGAAATCAATAGTTATTATTTCAATCGTTCCGATAAGGATCCTTCGGTAAATTCCAGCTGGAGTTCTTCAAGGAAGTTTGCTCGGGCAGTTACTTTTTATCTTATATACGAACGATATCCCAAAAATGTGCTTTTATCGTTATTTTAAATAATGCTTTTGGTCTTAAACCAATCGATAATAAAACACAAAAATCTTTTAAAATCTTAAACAAAATTTTAAGTGGTGGAAAATTAAAATCAAGCGATTAAAAATAGAAGTATTTTTTTCACAAAACGTAGACTACCTTTACCGCAACCTTTCCTAAACAAAGAGGGCAATAACGTAAAGTGGAAAACAAAGGGCTTACCTGGACTCCAGGCTTAAATTTAATAAACATATTTTAGAATTTCGCTCATGAGAGTGAAGTTCTAAAATATGTGTATTAACTTAAAGTCCTGCCGCTATTGCGGCTCTTAGACCGATATTCATTAAAAAAGGTGCGCTAATTATAAAAAAATATAATTTTAATCTATAAACAAGCAACTTAACCTTCAAATACCAACAATTAAAGAGCACTGTCATTTTTATAATAGTGAAACCATACTAACCCACTAATCTCCAATATCGGTGACTACGATAAAAATATTAACAAATTTAAATACAAGCACAAAATGCCAAAGCACATATTGCTTTAGAGAATAAGATAACATAACTATAATTCTAGTTCTACAATGAAATGTACTCAAAATATCATTTAATTTATTGTTTTTTTTTATGTTTCCTGTATTTTAATTTTTCTTTCGCATAAATTGTAAAGAATTTAGTATTTTTGCACTTAAATTATAAACATGAAAATTTTTATAAACCAGTAACATGTATTATATATTAGAGTTAATTATAATATTGAAATAAACGTATTTCAAAAATCAATCGTTTTTTATTGTCTAATCAAAATAATATAAGTTCAGTTAATTCAGTTTTATTATGACCCACATGCAAAATTAAAAAAAATAATTAAAACACGACATATTATAAATATTTTAATATACTATTTTAAAAGTTTTAATAAATATAGCATAATTACTTTAAAATAAGTCTTTTTTGTAACATGACAAGCGTTAGCACATTATGGTACATTAAAGGAAAATATCAATACCATAAACTGAAAATATATTATAAAAATATCAGCACATAATAATCATTTTTTTGTGTCAATAGCAGACCAAAACTAATGACATGTATTACTATCTGAGGCCGATCTTTTTTAATAGTATATTTTTTTAATATAATTGAAAATTTGATTCTGCTGCTTCGAAACCTATGACTCCAAATTATCAGTTCAGCACCGAAATAACTGGTAAATCAGTTCAGGATTATGATTAACCAGTTATTTAATAATATTTTAAAAATAAATAAGCCTTATAATGTAAGATTTGTATTACAAAAAGTAAGTAAAAGTAAAACGCTTCATCTAGATCTCATCGATATTTAAATTAAAAATTATGTTAAAACCAATTTTTATGATAGTAGCTTACTGTATTGAAGCAGAGTTTGTATTACATTTCAGTTACATATGGATACATTAGGGTATACTAAACTTGCATGTTTCGCTCAAAATATCTATATACATTATTGTATCTGTATTATTTCGATCGTCCTTCCATGCACCCTGAATCTATCCGTCCTGTTCATTCAAGCCATTGTTCTCAAAGGTTAAAAGAGCTCCGTATCCGATTTCTTTGTTTCGGCCGGACCAATTTTCTTATATCTGGCGTGTACAAAAGTTTCTCCTCACTATTTATTCTTTCGCTCGTCGGCGTTTTCCGTTTGGTGAGCGCGCTCCGTCGAGCGTTCACTATTACCACCCACCGCGTGTTTTATGTTCTCCCCAACAATCGAATGTAGATATATAAGAAGATACTTGTGCCATGGATACATAAGTATATGTATATAGCAAAGGGCTGCGTAGGTACAAAAATCCATATTTTATCCATTACGAGCTACTTAAATCTTTGTCTACTAGATAGTGATATATGCATGTTTGTGCGTGATTCGATCGAGTATATATTTTTAATAGTTTATATTGAACTGTATTGTAATAAAACATCTTAATTAGTCTCTACAAAACAAATAAAAAAAAAAAATAGCAATGACAAAGATTGAGTTATATTAAAAAATATGAAAAATTTCGTATTACGCCATAAGTTAATGAGTGTTATCGTTTTAACTCAAATATTAAGTATAACAATCAGCTTTATTTTTATTTAGTCCGTCTCTTAATTCCTAATACGACGGAATAACGTAATCCGTAACGTATCAGACTAGTAACTCTGAGGTTGCGGGCTCGAGCCCCGGCAGTAGCACTCGAATTTTTATTTATAAAAAATACGCTATTAATAAAAAAACAGGCTCAGCTGCAGAGAATTATATTACACATTTTAATTTATAAATAGATTTAATCGATTCCCAGAATTCATTATATTTGATTGACTCACCCAGTTAGTACAGATTTCCACCATTGTAACACATTGGATTTATGCTTGTTAGGTTACAACGGAAAATTAAAAAAAAATCATTTATTTATGTACGCTAAAGATACAGATATTTAACGAATAATTAAAGCTTTAAAGCAATCGCGAATAAATTACAAACATCTTTTGAAAACTTGAAAAAATATTTAGAGAAGTGAAAAATTAAAATCAACCAAAATAAAAGATCCATCCAAAGTAAATATGGCAGTAACGTACAATGGACTTCTAGCGTTAACTATCATACACATACTTACATCCGAACTCTTAAATCTAATAAACATATTTTGGAATTTCGCTCTAAATGGCTTGCTCTCAGTGCAGACCTCAGATCGATATTTAATAGATCCTAAAATGAAAATATTAAATAACACCGATTTTAGTACATGATTGCTAGATGTGGAGTAACACATTTTTTATCTAAAATTAAATCACAAAAAAATATATTTAATACAAATCACACTAATTTAAAAAAAATCATAATAGCCTTCAAATACAAGCAATCAAGAACATTGTCATTTTGATACCAGAAAACGCTATAAAAATGTATTATTACTAATAATAACACAAAATGGCAAAGTAGATATTGCTCTAGAGGCTGAAGAACACATTTCAATGGTTCCAGATCTTAAGCTAAATTTACTTAAATTATTTTTTTCCTCTTTAATTGAAGTGTTTTTAATTGTTTTATTTTAAATTGTATCTAGCAACATTGTATTTAATATTATATTGTAGCTAATAACAAAATTAAAAATATAAAAATGTGTTTAAGCTACAAGTAAGTAATATGTATTGAACATAAATACAATAGTAGTATATTTGTAAAATTTATTAATAAATTTTATTAAACAATTTATTAAAAATGACATAACTTTAAGAATGTAAAAAAATATGTATCATTTACATATTGTTTTTATTCTTGAAAATAATTAATGAGATATAATTTTAACAGTTTATCAAACAAGTCTATTAACAAAGAAGTTAATTTTAGTTATGCTTATTGTGACTATAGACCAGTTGTCAAAATTTTTTGAGACGCTTTGATTTTTTATTATCTGTTTTTATAGCACATATATTAAAAATGTAGGCAAATTTTCACCATAGAGTAAATATATTATATATATAATTATTAAAATTTTAAACATATTTTCACAATGGCCTATTTAAGTCCTTTTCTCTAAATATCTACCCTTACATAGAACAGCAGAGTAGTTTCGCTCGCGAATTTTCGCCGGAAAATTTATGGCTGGCTATGAGTGAAATATAACGATACACCCGGAAGCTCATCCCTAAGGTTTTCTTTTGGCACAGGGGTGGAACGAGCCCCTGATGACTTCCGTGACATTTTTCCCTTGTACACTTTCGGCGTCGGTGTCGCTCCTTTGTGTGCCCGGCACACTGTCATCGTGGTAATTTCGAACCAGCCGCGGCGGCCGATTTGTCTTTTGACACGACGGATGTGGCGTCGACAACCTTTGGGTCGGATGTGTGGGTCGAGGGAGATGTGTATGTATTTATGTGTAAAAGAGTGATAAAAAAAGCGTTTGAGGCCAATATTGGAAGTTCCACGTTTGACATTTATTGCCCAATCATCGTAGCTGGGAGGCTTTTCGTTTTGTACGTGGAAAATGTAAATATCTGTTTCAAATATAATGTAAATTAAATGTCGTAAAATAAAAATTATTTTATTAATTTTGTTATTATACATATATGATATATAATATACTAATCAAAAATTATCCGAGATTAGTCCGTATAATAAACTTACTTAAAACCAAGTTTTCTTTCTTGCGTAAGTGCGTATTAAACATATTTATTATGTATTTTAAAATATTTATTTTTTGATTTTATAAAAGCTAAAAGTTATGTTTAATCAAGGAAATTTTAATAAGTTGTTATAATTAGCCGAGGAATATTGTAACGATGCATTCAAGTTTGATAACAATAAATCACTGAAAAAATTATATGAGCCAAAACTTAAACTCCACAAAAATAAAATATTAATATAATCAAAAATACATTATATTTTTATTAAAAAAATAAGCTTGAAAAATATTTTAATTTTTCTATTGCTCTATAATGAGTCGCAAAAAAGTATGTTTTTTGGTATTAATCTCTTGCACAATTTTGCAAATAATTTAGAGGTTATTTATGCGACCGTCAAAAAAGTTAGGCCATATACAGTTCACACGGTATAAGAGAGATATTGAGACCAATAAATTGCGTTAATAATATTTTACGGACCTCTCTAATAGTACATCTGTCCTAAGACGCTAGTTACACATAGTACCGCTGAGCAAAACTACTCTTTGTTTGGAAGGGATCTGCGCTAGACAATACATTCTACCATGCCATCTAAACCGTTTTTATTTTAAGGCCTAATACACATTTAGTGGGTGTATCTAAGAAGCAAAGCAATTGACCTACAAACATCATCATCTCATCTGCGATTCATTAGAGCTATCTCCAAACAAGTTGTAGGGGTTTTTCATTTAATTTTTTTAAGAACAGATTATTACAGCATTGCTTTCAGTGACGATGGATTTGTTATTTATATTAATTCTTTCAATTTATGGCATAAATCTTTTGACATATATTTTTATGAGCTTAGACAACGATAGAGCTTATAGCTTAAAAGCTCAAACTAACGCTTTTACATTGATGCGATCTTTTCAGTATGTGTATAGTAGAAGATGAGAGTAGAGGTAGGAGTGTATGCCCGGAAATAAATACATAATCCATTTTATGTAACATATTTAGTGGAGGTTTTTCCGTCGCTTCCGCGGCGGCAGGCAGACTGATAAAAAAGAAAAGTGCGAGAGCTGATCGAATTTTCCCCGTGCCGCGTTTCCACTAAATATATTATTTTCCGACCAACCGACATCTCCTACCGGGATAACTCTATTTGCAGCAGGCCGGGGCGGCGCTACGCCAATAATGGAAATCGCGTCAAAATTATTCGACGCACGACTTTGGAGACGAAGTTTCGGAAAATAGTCGTTTTGCTAAAAAGAAGAAAACTCTATCGATTTTTTAAAAATTATTTTTAAATGGGTCTTTCGACTAAATACAATGCTAAGTTTGAATCTGTTCTATCTTCATGTCTTCCACAGTAACAGGGTCTGAAAATATTTTTTAAAAACTTTTTTCAAACTATATAGTTTTTCGACAATCCTTCTGTGAATTGTCGAAAACTTTTGCTTTCGCAATTATAATTTTAACATAATATATTTTTTTTAAATACAGTCATAAACACATATTTATAAAATGATTGATAATGTACCTAAATAAATAACATATTTAATCATTATTATAAAATATTGCGATGAAAATATAAATAGCAGAGTATGCCTTTTTATATCGTTTTATATATTTATTTATTATTATTTGCAATATAAATTATTTCAAATTACCACCAACATAAAGCGCTACGTTGACGAGAAGCTCAAATTGAAAAATATTTGAAACGCCACCCGCTCAACCGGCAATCGAGTCGCATTTATTAAAAAATATTGTAATGTGATTTCGAATGAAATTTACACCCCTATATACCTACTATCGAAAGCTTCCTTCGAGTGAAAAAAAAGAGTGAAATACCCTCGCAGCGAAAAAAAGAATCCAATTATTCCATTCCGATTTGCGAGCGCTCACATTCTTCCTTATATTTTTCAGCAAACATTTCCGTATAGACACGCCTTTGAATTAACCCTCGCAACATATTATATTGAAGAGGAGAGCCACGCAAAAGGAGGAATCCACCTCCAGCTAGTGGGTATAATAGGCACGCCTGGTACTACCTGAATGAAGGAAAAAATCCTATCTGAATAGGACCCAATTTAAGGAACGCAATCATTCTGCCGGATAACTCCGTCCGTACATCAAGCTACAGTCACCCAACTCACACCATATAAATAATACATATGTACGTATAAAACCTATGTATGTACACTTCAAACTTTTCTTCTAGTTATTCATCACGCTATGAGCACGCCATGAAAAAATATAATCAAAATATTCAAGAAAAAGATGATATACTCTTTTGATCCATTAAAATAACCCATTTTATAAGCATTAAAATTGTTCCATATTAAAAAAAAATAGCTATATGTCATCCTCTGTAAGAAAACCTTTACCGATCATTTAATTAATTTATTTCGTTTCAATTTGCATTTTATACTTTATAATATGCTACATCAGTTACATACATATTTTTTAATTTAATCACAGATTATTTGATTAACCACATATTTTTGTTCCTAATATATACAGTAACTATTAGGACTATGGAATAAATATTTTTAAATAAAAATATAATGCCCTTTTAAAATGTAACAATAATTTTTAATGGTACGTAAAAAACAATGTGTTGAATATAATTTATATAATGTTACTTTTATATGATATTGAAAGCTAATCTTATTATAAATGAACATGAAATTAAGAAAGTTAGATGTTTTTATTCTTACAACATACAAAAATTATAGTTATAAATGTGATCAATAGGTTGAGATCACATATCCTTTAGAGCTTTTATTATTTCCAATGGTATTAGGAGTTATTAAAATATGTAGCATAATTTAAATATTCGTTTTTGAGTAATTGTTAAAATTGTATAATCACAGTAAAAACAAATCTAAAAAGACATACATATGTATATGCACTTATAGCCTTGATAGGTAATATCAATAGTTAAGGTTTTAAAGAGATTTTTGACAATATAATTTTTTATAAATATATTTTTTAAATTACTATAATTACTAACTTTTAGCTAATATTAATAACAAGCTTTTTTCCGTGTTTTTTAATTTTTTTAATAGCACCAAATATTAAACACAAATAAAATTAAAATAAATGGGTATTAGATTAACATGTTATTTTATGAATAATTAGCTTAAAATTTCACTGATAGTATACATATTTTGAAAGAAGATTTTTGATAAAGTCAATCACAATTTACTGATTGATAGATATTAGTTCATCTAGTTTAAAAATCATTTTCAGAACAATAAAAGACCACTACTGGAGTCCCGCAAGGATCCAACTTGGATCCATTGCTGTTTCTATTGTTTATTAATTATATAGAAACAGCAACGAATTGTTCAATTTATATATATTATATACATCGTTCGCATGTCACATTTTTAAATAGAATTTAAAATAAATATTAAAAAAATATTGTTAATATTAAACCATTTTCCCATGGGGTAAATCCGTGTTTGTGTACAGTTGGCAGTAATGGCTTAAGGTTTGTGAATACGATTCGTCGCACCCTTCCCACCGACCCTTGAATTCTTTGACGTCAGATTTTATCGAAAACTCATTTCTAGTTTGTTCACCTGATTGTGTATGGATGTTAAAATTCCCGAAAAGAAAATCAATTTACATTCGTTTTTATAATATATTATATAATTTCGTGCATAGCCACGCATATTTTTGAGTGCGTGTGTTTTACTAAATTAATAATATATAATTTATATATACTTGAATGAAAGCTCAAAGTGTATTTTAAAGGATTCAGAATAACCAGTCCGTTTGGAATTCACATATATTCGTAACAGGTTTCACAATATATAAAGGCATAATTTAATAAAAGCAGAAACTGGAGATGTTTGATCTTTGGTACGACTGGAATGTATTTTAGAGATTCTCCATCACTTGTATTCCTACAATACTCTTAAATGATATTAATTGCAATTCTATTTTTAATTAAAATATTAAACATTTATTTATAAATAATAATAATAGAATATTAAATTATTAAATGTACAATATTAAAAAAGTGTTTATTAGTATTATTTTAATAAAATGAATACTGTATTTTTAATGAATTATTCCTTTAAATATTTAAAAATTAAAATAAACAGTTTAATTAAAAAAAGAAGAGCGTCTTTAGAAAAACATTTAACTGTATCATCCGTTCCTTTAACAAAAATTGGATTGGAGAAAAATTGGTTCATTTCGTGTGGGTATGAAGCCGTAGTGGATATTTGGAATAAGTAATAAAATCAATATTTTCACCTTTTTGTGCCATTTCCATTTCTTAAGTTTATGTACATATGTTTTAAAATATGTATGCGCGCCTACCTATAAATGTTTGCCCTTCGTGCTGAAATTTATGATTTGATTTAAATCAAAATATATTACAAGTTAAACTGTTGGCTTTACAATCTGATTTTATAATCATAAATATATTTTATAATATAAGTTGTTTATTATTTATATGAATATATAAATATATTACTATATAACTCAAGAAAACTGTATTTTTGATCATTTTTTATTATAGCTTTAATTTATTGTATATGTCAAAATAAATAATAAGTAACATCACAATTGTTCAATCGTTTAAGTACTTTTTAATTTTTTTAATTTCAACCCAAATATTGACATTTATATATTTATTTTTCATCAAAGTCAATATGAAGTTTACTATATTGAAAAAGTAACTAAAGGTAAATAAAATACACTCTGGACATTGTATCTTTACTTTCGGAATAACCAAGTATTTATTACTATTATATGATTCAACCTTTATATTCACATGATGTGTATCTTCACGTACTATTGTGTATTACTCATTAGCGGCTATTAACCGTACATTTCGAGTTCAAAATCGTACAACCCTTCCGTTCCGTGCCGCAACAATCCGTAAGTTAATGCGCGCGTGGAATGTAAATTGCGGCACGAGTGTGTCCGAAAGTGGAAATTATTTATTATTTATTAACACCGGCGGCTCATCTGGCCTACCACTTATTTGGAAAGCGTCTTGAGGTCACGTTCGCGGGGGTCCGGGTCAGATGTGAAAAAAATATAATTGCCTTTATTCAATCCGGGCGATAACTAGACGCGCAACAAATCCGTCCGATTTATGTACAAAGTCGGAGGGTCGTTCCGCACAATGTGATGTATTTATGGATAGATAATTTTTTTCTCTTCTCTTCTCTTTTTTTTATATTACCTACCGGCTTGAGTTTTTATTGTGCTGGTAGTTATTACGTTGGAAATTTATTGCGCCTAATGCGGAGATTCGTGGATCGAAAGCGCTCGCGGAAGATCACCGAATAGATATAATATGTATGTGAATGAATATAATAGTATACGTATATATATATTTTTACTCAATTTATAACGTATTACGTAATGCGAGTAACGGATCGTGAGTTCATTTTTATGGTGTGAATTTTATTTATGGCAATAAAATATGAAATTAACTAAAATAGTTAGTTTATGATTTTTAAATATTTTATTACATCTAAGCGCAATTAGATACAATTACTAGTTAATGAACATTAAATTTTAAATAATAAAATATTCAATCAAAGATTATTATTCACTTATTATTTCATCCCCTGAGGATACTTACGCCCTTTCACACGGCATTTTTATCCTAGGCACACATCTTACAAACGGCTACAAAAATAATTACGCATAAATATGTTTAATAATGCCTCTTTGAGGGGGTTGTTTTTTTGTTTTTGTCGATGCACCGCGAGACATTCGCCTAATTATCCACAATGAGGGTTCAGGAATCAACCCTAGAGGTTCGCCCAATTAATTTTAATGGGAATGTCATATTTTGACTTGGATTAAACGACCGCTTAAGGCTTGTCGTATTATTTTTTCTTCATCACAAAATTACTTAATTACCCGTCAGGATTATCGATTTTGATCGTTACGAGTTATACTGAAAGAAAGAAATATCTTTTATACAGATAATTAAGCTGTCATGTAATGTCAGATATGAACATTGGTCGGTCAAAAACTTGTTCTAGGTTCACCGTCTTGTTTATGGGCATAAATATTATGTTATGTTTCATTCGCCACAATTAAGCGCAACTTAGTTGGAATTTATTTGACAATTATTAGGTATTTCGGAATATAACTGTCTAATAAATTGTAGCAATCCAAGGAGGTTATCTATGCTCTTTGATAATTTTGAGAGGGATACTATTATTATAATATAGCGACACGCTCATGAATATGTAAGAGTTTTTTATATCTACTCAAGGATTACGACAAATTAGATGTACGATAAGAAGTGAATTTATTCAATGATATATTTACTGAAGCTTTAGTTGTTTACATTTTAAAAAATCTTAAGAAGATCTTAGCATTTTTAATGAAAATTTTAATTTAAACTCTCATATATTCTATGTTTTTAATAATGTGTTAAAATATTGATCGAAATGTTAAGCACCTCAAAAACTGCATATTTAATAAACAGCAGACAAATATATTTCATTAATTTATTTATTTATATTTGGAACAACGTGACCTAATAGATTATCCTCATACGATTGTAAAAAATATATGATATAGAATAGAAATAAATATTAAAATAATACGAAACAAACCAGATATTAAGGAGCTGGATAGGCGAGTCGGCTAGTGCGGACGTACTGTCTCTAACGGGCATCAATCAGGGCGCGATCATGACTTTCTAAGACGTTTCGGAACCTAAATTTCTTAAAAATAATTTGATTGAAAATAGCGCTCTAGTAGTTTGAAAACATGCTTAATGATATGCAACTTTCTGCGAGAACTCATCAAATTGTTGCCTAATTCTCCTAAGTAAAAGATGCTAGAATATAATAACGAAAAATAATCAAGTATTCTTATATGAAGTATATAAAGAACTTTTATAAATTGAGTATTTGATTACTCAAGAATTTTATATTAAAGAACTAAGTTGTCATAGAAGACACCAATAACGAACGAGTTGTAAAGTACCCGTAAAACGGGGTTTTCATAACAAAGCTAACGTGTAGAGATAATCTCCACTTGCTCTTAAAAGTGATTCTGAGATCATTAGGGCTAGTATTTCTAGCCAGAATTATTCCGTCGAAATGGTAGGAATATTATGATGATAGAATAGATCAAGAAAATGACAAAATATGGAATTTTTGGACTCTTTGGAAGTTGAGTCAATTTGCAAACTAATTATTTATTTTATCATACAAATATTACAATTACCAGACGAGAAATATTATTATTTTTTATTAATCTTATAAAACACACTCTTGATAAGTCGCCTAATAAAAAGTAGGGTGTTTATTTTCGTGCGGCAGAAGCCGGACGCGTTTATGACTTCCTAATTGAAAAAAACTATCTTTGATTAGTGTTAAAACACATCCTAATTGGAACAGCCGAGAACGAGGTCTCATCGGGGAATTTATATACATATGTATGTCCTTAGCTTCGGGTTTTGTATCCATAAATAAATCTAACAGAATTAAGACATAAAAATTTTAACACGCACCTTGCATACGACAGACTGTAAAGTTTTACGACTTTTTTTGTTTTCGCCGCTAGTTTGGTTATTTCACACCAAAAATTTGCATAGATTCTACATATAAGAGACGTTCCACAGAATAAAGATCTCGCTGCAAAACAGATTCTGTTACAACGGCAATAGGTGCGTGTATATATGTAAATATAATAAAAGGACCATCATTATTAAAACGTATTTTTTTCCATGATATCATTATGTCAGGAGTTTCAATAACGAAGCATACTTTGGATATATCAGTAATATAAAAATAGAAAACCTAGAAAATAGTCTTAACATATTTATTTTTAATATATAGTAAATAATATACACATACAAAAAATATATAAAAAAAACTTATGAAAATTAAGAATTAAGACAGATGAAAAATCTTTATATAAATAAATAATTTGAAAATTAAAAATTAGCGTGTTTATTTTTAAATCAAAGGTAAAATTATTAATTTATAAATTATTTTTATTGCGCATGAAGTTTTAAATCAGGTATAATTAGTGCAACTACTATGTTATTGTAGCCAACTGTGCGTATGTATGCAGGCATCTCCAAAGATCTGGCTAAACTCTGGATTAGGATAGCTGAACCAGGATTGGCGTGAAGAGAGAAGCAGTTGCTTCTCTGGTCGATGCTTGACGTAGCTCTACTTGTTATAATTATAGTTTTTTTTATTAAAGCGCTTTTTTGACAACAATTTGCATGCTCTATTTTATTTCATTTAAATAAAAACAGAACGTTTATCTAGATTTATTTGGTTCTTCTAGTATTTTTATGCATTTTTTATATTTTATGTTATTTTAAAACATTTTCAATAGCAATATATTTTATTTATAATATAAAACAAAAAATGGGAGCATAACATTATATAGTAATTTTTACTCAAAAGATTAACTAAGCAATTTATACCTTATAATTATTCTATGTATATTATTATAAAATAAACTTCGATTGATAGCCACTCTCAAATATAAATTTTATTACAGTCTAAATTAATAAATCATGTTTTATAACGGTCGACAATCGCACGCGGAAGAAAATAATCGTTTCGGATGAGTTAAAAAAAATCAACCACCATATAAAACGTATCGTGACATAAAATACAGAAAGGTGCTAAAAGCGAGTGCCGCTCACACATGCCGCAGCAAAATTATTATATGGCACTTGCAAGGATGACCATCGCTATAATGAAAATGAAAAAAAGTACGCAAATGTAATATACGACCGCAATCAACGTGACTGCACAGCTTGCCGCCAGGAAGCGATGGTTAATAGATTAATAAATTTTGTATGACAACCTTGAAGAAAAACTGTATATTGATGCAAGTATAAAATATATTTACATATGTGTTTTTTCCTATAAATACAAATTAATTGCATCATGCAATATATGAAAATCCTATTTTAGAATTAACTATAATTTTTTTATGAATATGATAGCTGTGAAATTTATGATAAGTATATCAAATTCTTCATAAATCATGAATTTCTTTTATTAAAAATACAATAAATTACAGTAAAAGTACGTAGTAATATATATGATAATTGTTTTCACAAACGGTAGTTAAGTAACAGTCTGCAAAGTGTCGTGGCAGAGTGTCGGCAAATTAAGTTAGAACTGATTGAGCAAACAGCGTTAAAACCATAAAGTAAGATACATTTTCCATCTTCTCGGTGTAATATTAAGACATTTTTAAACCATATTTTGTAACTACAGATTTTATTTGTGAGGATTGTTAAAAAAAGTAATAATCAAAAGCTGTTTTTTTTTTTATGGATTTTATTGAATATATGCTCTACGTCTACATAATTTATATGTTGTACTTTTGCCCAAAAAGTAGAGTAGATTTTTGATATTATTATAAAAGAGTTTATTATATGAAACTAAATATTTGAAATTTGATGTAGTAATCAAACAATTACATAATTTTATTATTTCTCAAAATATCCTATGTGAATAACAATCGGGATTCAGAAAAAAACATTCCACTAAGACTGCATTACAAATAGTGATAAATGATTGGTTGTTGGCCAAGGATATAAACAAAATCATTGGAGCAGTTTTCCTGGATTTCAAGAGTGCTTTCGAGGATAATATTGAATAAATTAGAGAATATCGGTATAATTGAAGTAGTTTCAAGATGGTTTAATAATTATTTAAAAAATAAATTATGCATATATCAAAGAGAAATTTATATCTCGTGGTGTACCACAGGTGTCTAAATTGGGACCATTGTTATTTATATTATATATTAATGATATAGTTAATAATGTAAGTATGAGTAAAATACATCTGTTTGCGGACGACACATTAATGTATTGAATAGGTGATAATATTAAAGAAGTTGAAAATAATTTAAATAATAAATTAAGTATAATAGAAATATAGTTAAAAAATAATGTACTTAAACTAAATGAAAATAAAACTACATGTATGTATATTATTTATAAAAATATGTACTATTTAGATAATAATATCTAAATAGTTATAGATAAATATAGAAATAGTTGATAATATAAAATATTTAGAAGTATTTGTAGACACAAAATTAAATTTTAAGGAACATTGTAATTACATATTAAAAAAATAGGTATATTATTCAGAATGAAAAATATGTTTAATGTAAACACAAAAAATTACAATAGTATCATTTTGCCTCACTTTACTAATTGTGCGACAATATTAGATATGTTTAATAAATTGGATAAATAAATGTTGCAAAAATTACAAAATAGGGCAATGATAGAAGTATAAATAAAAATAGATTTACTATTGTAGAAGTATGATTGATAGATTGGAATGGTTAAATGTTCAAGAAATATTTAAGATAAATGTTTTAGTATTTATTTATAAGTTAGAAAATAATATGTTCCGAAAGTACTTTAATAAGTACTTAATAAAAATAAAGATTTACATAAATTTAATACTAGAAAAAGAGAAAATTTAAGGATAGTTAGGTATAAGAAAATGAGTACGGCTAGGGGAATTATGTACGGAGGTGTTAGTTTGTATAATAATATTTCTAGGACAATCTGTAAAAATAAAACTATAACGGGTTTCTGGACGGAATAAAATAACACCTACTTGTATTAAGAAATAAATTATAATATTAAGTTTTTTTTTATTTTCTGTATATGTTATATATTATATATTTGTTTAGTAAAAATTAGCTATAATGCTAAATAAATAAATTATTAAAATAATAATAATTCTCTAGTTATTGTATAGAGCAATTCTTAAACCCTATTTGCTCACTGGCAAAATAGGATTATTTTAAAAACATTTTCTCGATATTTTACTTCATACACTAGTGCTTACTTATTTACTTATGCCATATCTATCTTTAAAAAGATCAAAAAGATCAAAAGGAATATCATTCTTTTTAAATGTAGTAACATATGGCTTGGTGTATATTACATTGTCGTTTATTTTACTTATTATGACGCTTTCTTTGTAGTCATCGATGACTATCATACCTAACATATTTTCTGCGACACATTGTACATTAAATTTTAATCTAAATAAAAATAAAAATATCGTATTAACCAGATGTATGATATTTTATTTTTATACACTCCATATTTTGATTACACAAAATACACGCGTTAAGATTCTCGATCATTTAATCGGCGATCGGTCTCACCATCGTCGAACGAATTAACCACCACCGACCTCAGTAACCGAAAAAAAGTCGCAGGTGATAAAAACACGCGGTACCTACAAATGGGTATGTAGTGGGTATCCATTTCATACATATTTATTCGATTAATTAACGCGGCGGTGGCAAATTATCGGCAGGACCCCGCCGGGAACATTTTTATACCAGGCTGCATATCCGTAGATAAAACGTCCCCTTGCAGGACTCTTGTACCTCCTATATGCACTCTTTAATATTCATGTCCGCGACCGATCCATAAAGATGACACCTGCTTTATCGAAATCTTGAGAGTATAATGTAAACGCACAGTTAAAAAAGGTTTTATGTGAAACATCGTTCGCTTGAGAAAGCAATTCAGTCGACTTTTGCTTTTATTTGATCGTCGTATGCATCATTTTTTCAGTTAGTTATTATAAAGGATGTTTCTAAAGATAAACATGTATAGATTTTAAATGTTATGTCACACATATTTGATTGCTAAAAGAATACTTAAATATTGAACTGTTATTAATTTTTTCAAAAAAATGTCACAAAGCATTATGTATTTTTATTATAGCAAGAGCGATCCACGTCCTCCAAAAACAAATATGTTGAAAGGTCCATTCTTAGAGTTTAAATTAAGTGAATATCCTAGTTACATTTTTTTTCACTGTAATTATTATTTTTATTAAATTTTACATATAGATGAGATACTGCATAACAAACATCAGAAAAGTAATCGATTTTGAAGATAAGCGAATTTATGTAGTCTCTTCATTACACATACCGTATTTCGCGAGACGGTAACCATAAACAATGTTAATAGCACAAAATAATAATGGCAATCACCATTTCGGTAACGAAGTCGTCGTCATCTTCTCCTCTTCGGTCCCGAATCAACTATTATCGTTAAGATAACGAACGAGGATGTTAAGGTAACGTTTACGAGGAGCGAAGATTCTGCGGTGCAGTTTGCACCGCAGAATCTTCGCTCCTCGCTTTGCTCTTCTCTTATCGAGTCAATTTGAGACGGTGTGCCAAGTGGTTAATATTTTAAATGTTGATAAGTTAAGAAGTTACATATTAAATTATATATTTATCATTTACTGAGAGCTATAAAATTTTATAGTTACATATATTGATTAAAAATTATTTAACACATTAAAATTTTTAATTATTAATATAGATGTCACCGATTCGCAGACTTTCATCAGGTGGTCAATACTTACTTGTAAGTATTTATTAAATCTGATTGACTAACTCAGTTAGTACAGAATTTGGGCTTACGCTTGTCAGGTTACAACGGAAGTTTTGGCAATAAAAAAAATTATAAAAACTAATTTTGTATACATCTTAATAAATTTATATTTTTATATTTATTACAATGAAACAATCACATAGTCATTTTTTTCTCGGAAATAATTACTAAACCACAGCTAAATCATTATTTTTAGTTTGCTGTTCAATGGTTGGTAAAGATTTTTGAGCAATTTCATAAAAAAAATTTTAAAATAGTTAAATTATATGCAATAAATATTACCAGTTTTTAACCATTTTATTGTGTACTATTTTGTTATTAGCAACAATATAATAAAAAATAATAGTATAAAATAAAACGTTGATAGTATTAATTTAAAGGTGAAAAACTAAAAATATTTTTTAAATATAAATGGAGAAAAACAAAAAAAAAGAGAAAACAATAGATAGTGCTACTTTAAGTACATTTACCTGATGTACTTAATCATCAAAGTGTAAAATGTACTAAATTTACTTTTTATTAAAAATACAACAGTTCATTAGAGGGTAATGATATTTAATGTTGTTACATTTTTATCAGTTAAATTAGAATCAATGTAAATGAATTCATATCTCTCTATACAGATTCATGAAACAGATATTTTTTTTTATGTACTCTGAAATCATATTGGATAAAATAAAAACGCGTTACTACAAAGCCAAGTGTTTATTTCTTGTGTAGACCAAAAATACTGTTAATATACAAAAAGTGGTAAAAAGATATATTTTCTAAAATGAATTAGTAATGTTTTCAACAGTAGGAACAAGCAAGATAAAGTTTAGAATCAATTATTTAAATACATTTAATGCATTGGTAATATTTTTTAAAATATAAGTTTATAAAATAATGTACTTTTTTATAATATGATTTATTTTAATTATTTAATTGGAAAATTCTTCGCATATTTTAAATTTTACTCTTTTATATTAACATAATTTATGATAAAAAATAATTGGAATCATCATAGTTTATACAAGATTAAAGTAGCAATAAAAACAAATCGACTTAATGTCTCTAAAAATTGCAAAGAAGCTGCGTTATAGCGGCCTGCCCAGAAGGAACAAAAGGCAACAGAAGCAAGCAATCTTAAAAATAATTACCGTCTCTGATAAAAATCATATAGTAAACTTACAACTACATTTTTTCAATATGTATACGACCCAAAACTCACGCACCTACTCAATAAATAAAATATTTAATAAGATATTAACAAATAAAAATAAAAATTCCAGTTTATTACATAAATCGAGGTAGTTTAGAATCATTAATTTTATCCACTTTTACTAAAAATATATAAGCTTTAAGACTATCATAAAAAAACATTTTTCGAGATTGAATACATAACTTCGATTGTCTAATCTAGTCCAGCCAAGCGATATCACTGAATCTTCAAGAGCTTAACACAACCAACTAACTAAACTTTATGATGCAACAAAATTTATTTCACTAATTGTACGACCATATTTCAACTGCTGAAACTAAAAAATAATTGATAACCTTTTGTAATTTGTACTTAAAATAATCGCGCGTGCTTAGCATATCTATGTACTCCACAATCAGTTAACGTGTTCTTTTTTGCCCTAGTATTTATACATTTTAAGGTAGGCCACAAAAAATATTATTTTACAAAAAATACCGATACACGGTATGAAATTTGTATAACATTATTTTTTTGTTCTGTTTTATAATAATAAATAATTTAATTTATCATATTCTTCATTGTAATATGTTAATTAGGATTGCCTAAGCGCTCTATATTATTTTTCACTGTACATACGTGCGGTTTTTAATTCGCAGCGAGCGTTTTGTATACGCTTAGGATAATCGTTCAACTTCTAAAATTGATTACTTTATTTGCGTCGGTTAATCTACCCCCTATAGTCCAGTAGGCAGGAAGTCTTGGAAAGCTCGACTGGCCAACCCCCCGATGCTTATCTCAGCTCGGGGCCGTTAAAAAGCACCACGAAAGCTCGCCATAAAAAATATTTTAAACAAGGGCGTCAAATATTATCGCGGGTCCATTTTTTTTGATAGACCCTACAAGTCTAATTGTAATCGGCGATCTAGCCTAAGCAGTTGTTTATTATCGGCTGGCATAATTTTGAATAAAATTAACCAAGTTGCTCTCTCGGCCGTATTTTAACTGTGACTGTGACACAAACGTGTGCCTCAATAAATATTACAAGCGTGATAGTGACAAATTTATATAAAGGACACTATACATTTTTACCCTACTTGTATATTTTGATCTAAAAAAAAAACATTTTTAATGTATCTATTATGTAATAGATTGTTTGAACATATTAATAAAAATATATTTGTAAATTAGCTCAATCAAATTATTCTTAAAATATTTTATGGGTGCTGTAAGTATATTATTATACTCGTTTTAATATAATAATAATCGCTAGTAAGCATTCGCTCGTTCATAAATTGTGAACATAGCATTAGACCACAATATGCCTTGTTATTAAAATCGTACAAGTGCTTTTATAAGCCGTAGATTAAAAAAATATGTCGTATATTAAAAGCGTGATTTGAATGAATGAAAAAATAATAAGTATGCTTTAATTTAATAAAAGAAAAATATATAATGTTCGAATTTTGGTGAACACCTTTATAATACAACATAATATAATACCACAGGCATTAGCCGGTAATAAAATTATAAATAATAAAAATAGATGTAGTCTCCAACTCAATAATGTATTGCTAATAACGTAAATTATTAAAGAAAATTATAATAAGTTTATAAGTAAAAATACAAAGGTCACTAAATAGTTCTAAAGCAATTATTTTGGTATTGTTTTTAATAAATTTTGATCATCGTTACAATTGATAAAGAACATGTTCATTTTTTGTACCGTCATATAAATGTTTCGTCGGTCCACTTTTTCAGCACCTAACAAGCGCATAATCTATGCTTGAATTCTAGGTTTTTTAGTTATTTATTGTTATAAAAAAAACGACATTTATTTTGGGATTACCTAATATATTGAATCAGTTTATTTTCATCCCAGAATTATAGTGTCATGCGGCTTATAATAATTATTACAAAAGGTTTTATATATTTTTTTAAGAAATACATATAACATGCAATTTATATATTTTTTAATATCAACTGTCCGGTAAAGAGAAATATAATAAACGATATAAGATAAAAATGTCATAAAATAAAAATAGTGACACAAATATGCGTCACATGTAGATAATATATAAAAATAATATTTTTTCAATTATACATAGTTAGCGTATTTATGTTTGTACGTGTGCTACATCAGAAATATTTTCTTTTTTGTATAAAATTTTCTTTCCATCAACATATTCAAAGGTAGCGGCATAAATAAAAAAAATGTTTGCTTTCAAGTCATGGTTTTCGTCAAACCAAACACACCAGAAGAAATAAGAGGCAAGGGCGCGCGCCCAGCGGAAAAGAATCTCGCCAAAGTCACATTCCCTCCTTTTTCCCTTTTACACACACACCCACACATACACACGTATGTATTTATATTTTTTCCAGGTTTCATCGCTGGTGGGGGATGGTGGCAGTATGGCTGTTCCAGATCAACCGCCGGGGTAACGAGATGGGGTGAACCGAGGGTGGAATAATGGCCGAGGGAGGAGGAAGAAGAGGGCATATGCCGCCGAAAGAGAGACACGCAAAGGGACGAAGAAAGCTCACCAGCCCCACCGAAGGGGTGTTCAGGGGGTGGAAAACACTCGAGGGTGAAGCGGCTGAGGGTGCCCGATGGAAAGTGTTCCGCGCGACTCATAGTTGCCGGTGCCTTATTCTTTTCTTTTATTTTTTATTCATTTTCTATTGACGACGATCCTTTGATATTGATATAGGTCATTAACTCATACCGTGTCAGCCCTAAAACCATCTAACTCTACTCAAACTATAGATAATTTAATATTTTTGTCTCATTGACAAATGTAAAACTATGCCGAATCATATTATTTTAATCAAGTTTTGATATTTTAGGGTTATTTTTAAAGAAGAGTTAGAAATAAAATAGGAATAATAAATAATAAAATTGAAATTGAAAATAAAATAGGAATAATAAATAATAAAATTGAAATTGAAAATAAAATAGTGATATTAATAAATAAGGTTTATTTTATAGATTTCATATTATTATTTGAACAATGACTAATCATCGATAATAATTTACTTCAAGAATGAAATTATTTTATATTAGTCAAAAAATCGAAATATAAAATAATTTAATATTTATTCGATTTTTTTATATGCAATGAAATAGAAACGTTTTATTAAAATATGTAGTTTTAAAACCCTTTTTTTATTCATAAATTCATTATAAAAAAATTGGATTAGCATAATTCGTTCAGTCTAGAAATGAAAATATCTTGATGTAGTTGCTAATCTTTTTGCTGTTTTTAGAAAAAGTGTATTATTTTCTTTGTTCTTAATTTCCATCTATTCTCGTTGATATTAATAACAATTTTATTTTTTAACCAGATTTACGTCCAGTTTTTTGGTCATTTTGACAAGTTGATTAATAACATCGTTAACTTCTTCAGTTAACATTCCATCTTTGATTAACTGAAGAAGTGAGTTTACCTCATACGTTATTTATTGTAGAAAATATTTTTTTTACTTAATACATTATCAATATTAGTACAGCTTTATAAATGTCATACTCTTTCTAGAATCACGGTAACGATATAGCGTTATATCCATTAATAGCTCATGGTTTTCGTTAAACTGAATTTTATGTATTGCAGATTGAACAATTTTAGATTGATAATAAAAGTTGTATTTGGAGAAAGAAACATAATATATTTTATATATAATATTTCGTAATTACTTGACAAGCGAAGCCCAATGCGTTACAATAGTGTAAATCAGTACTAAGTGGTAAATAATAAATTGGGAATATCTATATAATTTATTAAAAATTATAATGTAAATGTCACTGTAGCAGAGTCATTTTTATAATTAAAGCGTATTTTGATAAATAAAATTTCGAGTTTGATGCGGGGGCCTGAGAACCCGTGGAATTTCAGTCGAAACTTATTATTTTTTAATTACAATAAAATTTATTACAATCAGTTAAATTTTTAAATTTTAAATTACACATTTAAAATGATTATAATATAAAATAATTTGTAGTACATTTTAATTTGATTTAAAGCTAAGATTTGAGCACTATACTATATTTTACTTTATTATAAAAGTGATTTTTTCAATTATAATTAATACAAAATATTCAGTATTTTTATATATAACCTTTTTATCTTTTTTAAAAATAATTTAATAAATTATTTACAAAAATCTTTAGCCGATTTATTGGATTTCAGCTATCAAAGGGTTAAATAATACATTACTGAAACACACTTTTCTGCAAACATTTTACATGTCAACGCGACCTTATGTATTCAAATGCCAGCATAAACTGCATAATTATTGTTTAGAATATAAACATATTGTATTTTTAAATAAATGTAAGAATGTTTTTATAATTTTTTTCATTAAAAAAGGCATAGTGATTACAAACATATTATTATTTTTAAAATAATTAATATTTAATATAACATTGTATGTTCTTCATGTATTAAAAAAATATTGAGAATTTTGATACAAAATTGTAAAATATCGGTTGCCTATTTATGCTCTATTTTTGAGTGCATCTTACATCATAATTATATATTTCTCCTACAATATATTACATATGCTTAAAAGTTTCATATCTCTAAAGCGTTTGTCACTAAAAGCAACACTGTAAAATGTCTAAAAGTTTCCTTACTATTTTTTGTTATAAATATTACTTTTTGTACGTAAATGAATCAATGAAAGTTGTATATGTAAAAATAACAGGAATAATCTATTTTATTGTATTTTATTTTTAATATATTTAAAATAATTTAATGAACCACATAGGGTTTTGTCATACTTAAGCTTATTACTATGTATAGTTTCTTCTACTTGAAATACTAATTATTTATTTTGTTTGTTTCAGACTCAACATAAACAACTAAAAATTACACTTAATGCTAACTTTTTTTTATTGTGATGTAAACATAATTATGATTGATGTAAATAATAAAAAAAAATAAACCATATTAGTATATTTGTGATTTTATTCATTAGCTATTAATCTTCTAAATGATTATCTCTCACTAAAATGTATTGATAGATTATTAAATTATAGGCAAACTCTCGGCGTTAAACTCCAATTACGAACAACCGAGGGGTCGATTAACAATGTCACCACTAACCTTAATTTCAATGAGGGGCGAGGGTTGGATAATTCTAAAATAGACACTCTTTCAACTTGCAAACTTTCTCATCCGTTTCTTTGCTTAATTGGGAATTTGTTTTGTTCGCCTGATTTGACGTGACTAAACTTGCTTTCCTACCCTCTCCCGTAGCGGGGGGTGTTAATCTCAAGAAATAAACTACCCTCATTTGCCTTTCGCTTGCCGGTGACGTTGTCAATCACTTAAATTTTTTACACAAAAACACACCTGCAGATTCAATTTGGATTTATTGAAAGTGTTTTGGCTGGTTTCGAAATACTGGCGGAAGACAAATAATAAAACGGGCTCTTTAATCGAAGTGAGGCCTAATCGAATTTGATACAAGTCCGTGCGTATACGTGGAAAACAAAAACAGTGAAGAAATTCAGCCATAAAGCACAAAGGGGGCTTTCCAAAATGAATTCTTTATCCGTAAAGCTGTAAAACCCTCGCCGTCCATGGATAGAGATACACACCGGGCACATACACAATTTCCTATTCGAATGAGTTCGGCTCCAGCGCAAAAAGTAAAATAAGAAAAGAGGAGGAAAAAAAAGAAGAAAACAGAAAACAAAATAAAGATGTACGAGAGTAATAATAATGGATAGACGCTGGAGAAGGCTTTGGGTTCAGTGTACCATCAGCCCATGCATAATGCGTAGACTTGTGCGCAGGTTCTTTTTTTATTTTTAGTAAATAAATTGCAAAAAAATCTTTAAAAATAAATATGGTTCTATATTCCTTTTTTTAATTAATTAAATAATTCCATTTAGAAATCATTTTCTAAAAATAAATTTGTTATTTTCAAGTACAGATTAGAGATGCTTTCTATTAATTTAGCAAAGTTCTGGCACGGTTATAAAATCCATATAAGAGTATACTTATGACAAAACAAATTTAATTCATAACCATAAACGCAATGACATGTCTCATAGTAAACCAAGTTAACTTATATTGAGAATGATTGAAATCGTTTTTTGTATAATTATATAGCAAACCTTTCACATAATAAACATATTTGCATGTGAAATAAAAATTAATTTAATAATTATTAAGGATCGCCTATGGATTTATAAAATATGTATAGTTCTTTAAAAGCTGTTTTTTGTTCTGTATATTTTAATTTAGAATTTAATAAAAAATAAATTAGACATCTATGATAATGATTTTATTAAGAAAATTGTAGTATGAAACGTAATATGATTCATGTACTACAAAATATGTAATATTTAGCAACAAATCTTTATATGTTAAGTTTAGAAATAATTTTAAGTATTATATTTTAAATGATTACATGTTTATTAATTACCAAAAAATTAAATACAGTTAACTAGGTAATTAATTATATCGATTTTAGCAGAAAAAGTTACATCAGCGTAAATAATAATTACTATATTCATATGTGTTTAGTTTAATAATGCATGAATGGAACTTATATTTATATTAAAAATATTGTCATTATTTCAATCCATACTCTTTTTCTATTCAAAAAATGCATTATTAAATTTGAAAATGCAACTAAAAATAAGTTTACCTAAACTAAATTAAAAGTAGTAAAAAATTTAAATGCAATAAATTTTATTCGAAAGTATTACATGAAAGTAATCGTTATTACATTATAAAAACAGTAAATATAGTTATTATTTTTAATTCTCATTAATGAAACATTAAAATGTTTCATTTAAAACTTATAATCGTATTTGACTGCAATTTTAATTTATATAAATATTCTAATTTATATGCTTAAATATTAAAGAAAATATTGCTAAAATAAAAACAGTAAAGATATTTTACTATATGAAGATATCTACAATAATATACTGTATTATTTTAATTACATGCATTTTATAATTATCAAAATTTCTTGAGAATTCTCGAAAAAATCGAGGAGTAAAAATGAAAATTCTCATTTCTCGAGAAATAAAAAGCATTGTGAAACCAGACTACCTATTCGTAATCTATGGCGATCGATTGTCCAGGGAATATTTTACCCCTTTAAGGATTCTTCAAAGATCCAACCTATTTAAAATTATTTTGATAAATTTGATCTGTTGCTGGTTCTTTCTCTTTAAAGAGTGATTTAGATTCTCATTGGAGATGAGTTTCTTGCAATCGTCTTCCCTATTAAATCCGTAACTTCCATTGTGTCATTTTATGGATCTAATTCATCATACTAACATTCTTTAAAGATCTCAAAATAACTTTTAAGAGCAAGTAAAGGTTCTTACTACCAAAAAGATGGACAATTAACTAGATATGCAATAGAAATATTCAAGATATATTTTAAAACTGTTAGGCTTTCATGAGTTCGATTTACATAGTAAAATCTCAGTATAGCGAAGCTCAAGGGACCGAAGAAAAAAATTCGTTATACAGAAAATTCGTTAAATTAAATTTAAATAAGTAAGATGAACTATTTTTATTTTATTTTTAATTACCATATTAGTACAGTAGTCGGCGAAACACTTTGAATGTCGCTTGTGAGCACATCAGGCACACGCCAAGCCAAGGAGGAACTGAATTCGGAGAAATATTGTGTCAAGTTGTAACGTCATTCTTAAATCATGATAAAAATATTTCGTTATACTGAGATCAGTCTTCGTTACAATGAAAACGTTTTGTAAGAAAGTTTTTCGGGGATGAATTTAAGAATTTTGTTATTGCGGTATTCGTTACAAAGAGATTTCACACCGCTTGATAAAATAAAACGGTACTTATTTTTATATATCTTTAAAAATATAATATTTCAGCGCAGTGTTCCCAAAGGCAGCCAGTGGCGCTCAGCGGCAGGCGGCTTGGGGATTTGTTCGGAATAGAAATTGGTTTCTTGCAGCAACGGGATTACTTCTTCCCCGCGCTCACACACACGCACACCTCCATACCTACATAGGGAGACCAACACACATACCCGACATATCCACTCACACCCTCCTCGACATACCAACTTTTCCTCGACGCGAATCTCCACGTCTTTCTTTTACGTATCTTCTATATAATACACGCCTGATGCGAAACGATACTCCACCCACCACACACATACACACATAAACGATACAATTCCAATGACACTAAATATATACGTAATACACTATACCATAAATTTCTTACAGATCTTTGAAACATTTAAACTCATCACGAAATACGCAGACACCAATGCGAACCATTTCGATCCAGTATTGAACATTATGGTCTCTACAATTCCCATTTAAATGAAATAATGTCTCTTAGCAAATTTAAATCATTGTTATAAGTTAAATATTGCTTTTTATATGCAATAATAGATTATTATCTAGACGGAAAGTACAGAATAACATGTTTTATCATGATCAGCGATAGTCACAGTAATAAAAATAACAGTAGTTTAATATAAATAGTCTAGTGTAAGATTAAATTTTATTTTTTTGCCGTTAGTACATACAGATCTTTTCTCCGCGTGCTTTTGCTTTTCGAAATTCTCTTTTGTAACATCCCCCTCCGGCACCTCATATGTATGTAAATAGGATTCTACACATTCGTGTGACATACACACGTACGCAAATTTATTTATATACACATATTTATGAATGTATGTGAATAACCACAACTTTTTTTATTCTTAAAGATAACTTTTTATGCGTGTATATGAGAAACGCGCGCGTAAAGATTTTCGTTTATTTCGGTACACTTCCTTATGTTTTTTTAATATATCTATATTCACTTATGTACATACCAAACAATTTGGTTTAATTTAAATAAATTTTAACTTTTATAAGTCTACTCTTTACACCCGAATACTTTTAAAAATTGAGAGCCCTGGTTGAGCAAGGTCGAAGTGGCGAAATGCCGGAGGCAAAAGGTAAAATCAAAAAGCGTGTGAATTCTTCTGGAAACGGTCAACACAATAACTTTTTATTTTACTACAAATAGTTTTTGTAAAGAAAATCAAAAAGAGGGAATATAAAAATATTATATTTAGATTAAGTCTTTTCTACTTATCAAACATATGTGAAAATTATTGTATTAAAAAAAAAAAAAAGTAGAATTCGCTATATTTCGTCAACATAATAATCAAAATTTTATCCGCGTTAATTCATTTTCGAATATATAAAAAAAATATTCGAATTATTTATTTAAGAATTCAGTTGAATTCTAATTATATTTATGCTCTAAATAGTAAATATTAACTACAACATATAGGCGTAGAAAAATGAAATTTTAACATTGCAGTACAAAAAAGGTTCATCCTCGTTTCCCGCTTTTAACATATAAACCGCAAAACAAATATTTTTCAGCTGCATACAAAGTTTAAAATCTATAAAATTTACCATGCCGCATAAAAATAATAATTTGAATTTTCTAAAATTAAACAGAGAACATGAATGTATTATAAACTACTGAAAAATATATATAAATTTTATAAAAACACGCTGTTTTAAAATTTAAGCTTGAGAATATTATTGTTGTGTTTTATAAAATCAGACTTGAAAAAATAAAAAGACTATAAATCGAACATGATCAATATTTATTATTAATTAAACATATAATTTGTTCATTGGGATTTTTTAAATGCAATAAACATAATTATTTATAACTCTTTAAAAAAAATCCATTTTATAAAAATATATAATTTTTAAACTAAAGCTTAGAAATAGCTTTGGTATATTTTATAAAAACAAAGAGAAGAGAAAGTACATAATGAACATATAACTAATATAAAACCAATACTGAATACAAAGTATTTATTACCTATGCTATTTTTTATATAATCTTTATAAATCTGAAATAAAATAATACTGTTCTTGTATTCTATAAAATAAGACATTTAATTAAAATGTGAAAATGTAACTTTTATTTATTAAAATTTTTGTTGTATAAATAAAAAAATTAGGTTTGAATTATTTATATGATTCATAAAATATTGTGAAAATCCTGATTGAGTGAAGACCTTAAATTAAACTTTACTTTTTTTACGATTATACTTTATGTATTTATCTATCTGTAAATTACTCACTAAAAAAAGTAGTAATAATTTCTTGAAAATAATACGTATCTTTATTTTAAATTTTGATTGTATAAAACATATTACATAACAACAAAAAAAAACTAAGAAATATATTTTATGCTTTGTATTATTGATGTATTATTAATATATATCTAAATTAAAATTATTATTTATAAACGAAATATATAACTAAATAATATAATATTTTTCAAGTAACTATTTAATCTTTTTTATTAAAAATTAATAAATAATATTGTAACCAGTTTATTAAAAAATATCTATTAAAGTTTTCATGTATTTGTTGATCCATTTTATTTTTCCTTTTAGTTTTAAAACTTCCAAGATAGACGAAAAAGTTTCAAGATTCTATTGATTATCATTAATTATTTATTTAATTAATCTTGCATTTGCCAGGAAGATAACGCATTTTTAGACATTTCTGTAATCATCAATAATGTTTTGTTTAGTATTTAAAAATAAAATATTAATATTACTAAAACGATAATTGCTGAGTTTAGTTAATAATTGATAAAACAATAACGTGTTACATTACCAAACAAATGGAAAATATCCCCTTTTTTATATACACTATATCTGAGGGGTGACGATGCACAAGGCGCCTCCTCTGTGCCATTAAAAAAATGGCGTTTTGAGGGTGGCTGAGAAAGATGAGCATGTAATATTTCATCGTCGTTTCCATGTACACATTCTACCCTTAATACGAGACGGAGAAGAAGAAGAAAAAGGCAAATTGAAAATGGTAAGTAAGAGGTATTTTTTTCATTGGAGATGACACGGCGACATTTTCGCCTTCTTCGAGCGACCGTAAGTAATTCTTCACGTGAACGTTACATTTTACGCATGTTCGGTTTATATTTGATTTATTTTTTACGAAAAGGCAAAATGTATATGTACGAAGCTAAAAAAAATTCATTCCCTTTTTTCATCAATTCGGCTCCAAATGGGACGTCCTGACAAATTGCTTCTTATTGAGATCTCGTCTCGTTTCTTATGCACGCATTGTATTCAAATTATCCTCGGTCTTATATATGCGAGTTTAAAGAGGGACATTGATGACATCGAGTACGCAGATACATATACATATACGTAAATGTACAGTGTTTTCCAAAAGTATGCATTTAAATGTAATATAATCATAAATGAAGCATTAAAAAAATACTATAAAAATCTATTAATAAATACAAAGCATTTTTTATTGATAAATCAAATATAAAAACAAGGTACTTAATATATTATTATAAATAAATTGTTAATAATATTAAAAAATTTGTAATAACCAAAATATTTTATTACACATGAATTATAAAAAATCTTCATTTTTAAATTGCCCACTTGAGTATCATAAACAAGGTTAATTCCTAACAAATTACACGCCTTATATGAATAAAAATATTTACATCAAATTATTTACCAGTTAATTGATTGTATAATTTTGTATGCATAAAAATCCAATTAATAATATTTTAACTGCTTTTCTACGTTTGTAGTATGTATGAAAAATGAGGTTGTACCGTTTCATTCCGCTCCTCGGAGCACATCATAATTATAATGTCCTATCGTCTTTTTTTTATTTCACTCCACGCTAAATATTTTTTTTTGTATACATAGTACAATTAATAGTAGAGATATTATTCACTCAATTTGCATTTTCCTCGGTGTACTGAGGAAAGTGCATTTATTTAAATTTATACGGTCATAAAGATAATGGCCCGGAATACTTGATAAAAATAAGTTTATTTCACACACGAACGCAAAAATATATACACTGTTTATATTGTGTATATATTTATTGTGCAATTTATTGATATGTAAATGAGTTCAAACCTTTCGATTAGGCCAACAGTGGGATGTATTGTGAAAGGAATATTTATATTATGAATATTAAACAGGTCATCGATACGTTTTTTACATAATAAAACACACGGTGTCAGATGCACAATGGCAGAAGCAAAAACACACATTTATATCTCGCTTTTGTTGAAACAATTCGCACGTTCGTAGAAAATTGTGAAAAATGGCGTGTGCATTCATTCGACTTACGTATGGGGAACGTATGTATGGGCACGTTTGCGCATAAATCGATTTTGCCGTTTTTATCGACTCTTTTATGGGCTATAAATCATTTCGAAATGTCGGTTGGTAATTTTTAGGAATTAATTAAAAATAACTGTATTTATTTAAAATGTGAGTATATTTTATGGTATAAAATTTAAAAAAAAATGTTAAATATTGTAATTATTGTAAAATATTTTTGGCGGAGATTTTTAAAATACTAAATGCTTAAAATACACAAAGTATACAACGCTTAATTTTTAATACAATATATATTTTGATTATCTGTGTTATCGGTTAGTTGAAATAAAATTATAAAATTTAAGCAATTTTATCCAAAAGTTCAAAAGCACTTTTTTACACCTGATTGGACGCAATGTATCACATAGATAAAAGCCAAATATAGCATGTTCCTCTATTTTTGTATTTATTATAATATTAGTCTAACTATGTTATATATTTATATAATGGTAATAATAATATTTAAAATAAGAGAAAAACAATTTCATAACATAACGTGACTGGTCACACATTTTATAAAATATTTTTGTTATAATAAAGCATATAGAAAATTGTGGGAGTCCATTTATTTAGCCATAAGCTAGGGTGGCATTCTTGCAACACTAACGTGGCGATAACGAAAGCGACACACTTTCTTTGGTTTACGACAGGAAGACGACGACTGTCGGCGCATCGTCCGCCGATCTTTTTCATAACGTTTAATAACTATGTAACTATTACCTAACAACTTTTATAAATATTCAAATATTTAATATATAAAAATTAATTAAATATTTTTTTTAATGGAAAAAAAAATTAAGGTCTAAGATAAATAATACATCAAATAAGCCTATTTTTTCTATGTGTTGAGATAATAAAAACAAAATACAAATTTTGTGTAAAATATCAATTACTAAAAAAAAATTTTTATGTAGATATTTTTTTATCTTTTGGTGTAATCTGACATATTAGGCGTAAGCCTAATACGTTACAATGGGGTTCTGTACCAACTGGGTAAGTCAATAAAATAAAATAAATACCCACAAATAAGTAATAACAACCAGATTACAAGTCTGGGTATGGGTGACATCTTTATTATTAAATATAAATTATTATGTGTCATATAATTTATAATTAATAGCAAAATTCTTGTATGCTGCCGGAGCTCAAATCCCAACTGAAGAGTTACATACTTGTCTGAGAAAATACGGACTGCGCTATTCCGACTTTATAACACCAATTTGTGAGTATTTATTAAAAAAAATGCATGCCAAAATAAAGCGTCTAGAATATTAAACGTGAACTAAGCAAAATCTTTTTTTTTATTTAATATTAATTTTTTTAAATGTAAAAGAGTGATATAATAAGAAAATAATATAATAATTATAAACTAATGTGATAATATAATTTAATAAGTCGATTTAAGAAAATGTTAAAAATTAAGATATTAACTTGCACCAAAACTTCAAGAATATTAAGAATAAATATCCATTTGAAAAAGCTATCGTTAAGAACCGATGACGCAAATATGCGTCAAATTAAAATTATAGATTTTGTTTTAATAATTTTTTATATTTATAGTACGATTGCAGCATTGTAGTGATCTTATAAAATAGTTAAAACATATTTGTATAAAAAAACTTTTTTTATCGCCCTGTACTTATATTATAAAAGATAAACTCAACATGCTACTTGTTATTTTCCTTTAAAAACCTAACAGTGACCAAAGATTAATTAATTACTATTTAATAAATAAGTTTAATATTAAAAATTCTTTATTACCAATAAACATGTTTAAAGAGCTTATCTTTAGATGCTCTTAAATAAAATTTATTGTGGGTAGAAATGATGCTACAAATTTTCGCCTAAATAATTATATTACCAATGAAAATCCTAATTCGAAAAATAAAGTTATTATCGAGGAGTAACAGAATTAAATTTTATATTTATTTTTTAATATATGCAGAAGAGAAGAAAAATTTCAAAGATTAAAAGCAAACTAAATATAAATCGTTAAGCTGATATTTTTATTTAGCATTACTAATGCTTAAGCCTACGTTATTCACGCCTACAAAATATTATAATTTGTATTTGTATTGTATAGTGAAAAAAACATTATACTTGACTACATATTAGTATAATCAAAATGCAGTAATAGTTTTTTAATAAAATTATTATTGGGATTTATTTTTACGTTTAATTAAAAATGATAATAAAATATATATTGTACTTAAATTAACTTGATTCCAAAGTGTTTAAACAATGATCAAAATATGATGTTATCGAAATTAAGACTATTTCAATTCCCCATATATATTTCGTAAACGCATAAATTTGGAACTTTCCCCCAATGCATTGAATAATTTGTAGCATTACTTCCAGTATCAGCAATATCTTATCCTCACGCGTATTTTACCGAATATTTTCTCTTGTGTCGCATCTGCTGACGGATAAATAATTCAATCCTTTCAGGGACATTTGCATGTCGTAGGGCAGACATTCGCAGATGTGTGAACGTCGCGAAAGGATCCCTTCGAGTGCTTATCATGCAAATTCAGGCCCAGCATCACTTTCTCACCGTCCGACAATGCCGCAGTTTTCTCACATTATCTTTGTTATTCCTGTATAATAATGGCGAAATTATCTTTTCATCTTTTGTGCTCGCCATTTTGTGTTTGCTCACAAGACGCCTCTGCTCCAATAAATATATGTATGTATGCAATTTTTTCCCCGTAACCAATTCGAAAATGCGATTTGCATGCGTCTACCTACGCGGAAAGGTCGAAACTCCCCGAGTCTTCTATGCACTTTGAATGACAATGTCGTGACCGAATCCAATATGCCCTTTTAGCGCCTAGCACAATGTGTTGCTTTAAAATCGGCAGGAATAGTAGTATTTATACAAGTGAACTAATCCCCTGACTTTGATAATTTTCTGTACTCCGCAAAAGATCGCTTGCCTTTTATTTTATTTCCACTTGCAACTGAAGAACTTATAATTTAGGAATTAGATTAAATGGCACAATAACTTTATTTTCAGTCGTTTTAGTTTGTTTAATATATAATATATGAATATGTACTTATAAGTTACATACAAAAATTCACAGCATGTGTTAAAACCACATTTCATAAGCATTGTGCCTATTCATATTTACTACGATTATAATCTAATTCTCGTTTTCACAAAGATGTTGAAATAGATCTTGAAATAGCGATGCAACGTTCGGAGTCGGTATTACGGCATACGCAAATTTTAGCTGCGAGCCCTAGAGTGCCCCAAAGAATCGCGATCGAGTTTCTTATTTTCTGACCCATTGCGGTCAGGACGTCAGCGCTCGAGAATGCTTCTCTTGTACGACCCATCCAACTTTTCAACGAGTTTTCCAAATACAATGATATTTGCGGCGTTAGTTATAAAGAGCTGGAAAAATGTGTGGAATGATGGTAATTTATTTTAAGTGTGCACCATAATTGTTTTTTATATAGTTTATGATATAAGTATAGTTTGTAAAAAGTGATTTAAAAAAAAATAAGCAATACAACTATGTATAAAATGTATTTTTTGTGCTTTTCTTTTCAAGTCAAATAAAGCATTCAATTTATATTGAAGATCCTTAGCCTAAGAATAGTCGCTTCATCTGCGTATTAAATGTTATTTATGCTCTCTCCGCTGATGCGTACTCTCCCTACAAATCTCAAACATTTCATTATAAGTAGATTCTCTTTTTACTTAAAATATAATATATAATTTTAATATTTTGTAGCGTCTACTTTCCTTCATTGAAACTATATGGTTAAATAAAAATAGTGTATAATTTTTTTACATTGTTATTATTTGTTCATTACAATAATAATAACGTTTTAAACTCTTTTAAGTTAATTTATTATTAAAACTTTCCGTTGAGTTTAAAACTGAATTATATTGTATATTATAAATATTTAATTTTCTGCATCCGTTTTATAAACAAATGGTAATTTTGCCATACGAAAATATTCCTGATAATCTCAACATTCGCTTCCGGAATTCTTCGCCTGCTCTTTACTATACTTATACTTGCTTATTATTATATACACTTTATATTTATACTGTGTACAATTTGTAACCGCTGCTTCGCTAAAAACTACCCAACAGTCGTAAAACGGCAGTTGTTTTCTCCCGACGTCGGTTTTTCAGTCATAATAATTAATGAATGGCTTTTGTCTGTACATTTATTTCGCTCAATGAACGAGCCATTAAGTGCCGAAAAGAGAAGAGAAAGGGAAGTCTGTCCAACTAATCGTCGGCAACATTTTATGCCCACTTTCCTCTATTCACCGCTAATGACGCTTCAGTACGCGCAATATGCTCTCATAATTTCTTGGCGGGGATGAACGAATAAATACTACCCCCAAATTTATTTTAAAACTAAATTTAATAAAATTATTTATTGCAAAAGTATAAAAATTTAAGAAATTATTAAGTAAATTTGAAACGATGATATATGATTTTAAGTAGTACGTCAATTATAACATAAATAATGTTGTTTCTAGGAAAACTTAAACAGTGTTATTTTATAATATTTCAAATATTTTTTTTATCAGATTTCATACAAAAATTAATAATTATTCATATGCCAAAAAATATGCTGAATAATCTACAGCATTAATCAGGGAGCTTTTTTCAGCTTTTGTATTAAAATTTATTTGCTTAGACCGATTGATATAAAAAAGTACAAATATTTGGTGTTAGGATGAAATCACATAGCAAAATGAGAGAAATTAAAAAATGTAATTTTTATTTTATTTTTTGACCCTTTCGGTGTGCAAATAAAATATCAAAATATATTTTATTGAAAAAAAATATATTTTAAATAAAAAAAAACTTTAAAAATGTTTATTGATTGTCTTAGAAGTACAGTTATGTAGATCACTTGCTCATAATTACAAAAATATTAACTTAAAAAATATAAAAAATACAAGAGGTAAAAAAAATAGAATTAATTCTAAATAATGTAAAAATCAATATTATAAATAAAAATATGTTTATAACAATTAAATAAAAGGAATTAATTGAAATATAACATATTAAAAAAAAAATGTTTTTTACCAACTATAAAAAATATTATTTCTTTTATTTAAAATCACTATATGAAAAAAACGCAAATTTTTTATTTTGCTTTAGTTATTTTAAATACACACAGAGAATGTTAAATATGTTACTAAAGTATTTAAAATTAATTTTGTTTATTATTTTTTACTTATCAAATTGTTTTTATGTGTAACTGCTGCTGTGTAATTTTATCACGTGTTTTTTTTGTGTAATTGTTTCTATGTGTATTTATTACGTGTATATTTTTTGTGTAAAATACTGACGTAGCTATTTTTTTATAGCTACTATATATTTAATTTATTAAAAATTTTGAGCTCCTTTTTATTTTTTCTATTTTTAAATATTTTTTTGTAATCATAAAAATGTGTACCATGTCAATATAAATTTTATACTAAATTGCATATAATTATAAAAAAATATTAAACATATTTAATTTATTTAAAATCAACAATTGCATTAAAATAATTATTTACGCTCATTGAATTGAGTTTAACCCTTTGCATTCCAAAGGTTTTTTAAAAGTGTTCCAGAAACCCTAATATATTTTCAGTGAATTTTTCCACAGCAGCTTTTGCGATTCTCGTTCTTAAATCCTTATCCTTTTGGACGCATTATTAAAAAAAATATATTAAATTGTTTTTTTTTAAATGAAAATTTTACCTTGATAATTATTTTAAATGTTCTGATTTTTTTTACTGATTTTTGCGTAAAAAGAAAAAAATATCAATTGGGCGACCTAAGTCGACTTACGCGTTCAAATGTTTAACATATATTTCAATTAGAAATAACTTTTACATGAAATATTATGTTATTCATTTTTTAGAGTAATCATAAATAATTCTCATATTTACGATTACTCTAAAAAATGCATTTTAATTTCGGTGACATCTGTTCAATTATGATAAGTGAAATATTCATTTAATTGATTTCTAGAATAAGTTTTGAACACATTGCTTAAAAAAATTGTACAGCGTTTCTGTAAAGAAAAAAGTTTCGAGCCTGTGACATTTGTGCTAGTTAAAAAATTATATTAGATCGATAATTGTCCTTATTTGCTAAAAAATATATTATCTTCACTGTAGCTTTTAATCAGCGTAGCTCATTGCAATGGAAAGTCAATTAATCTTAAATAAGCTTCGCTAAAATATTCATACATCACTACATTTAAATTCATTTTTGATTCAAAAGATTAAAAAAATAACACTTAAATTTCAATATATAAATAACTAAGTATAGATAAAAGCATTAAAACATTAGTATAGTCCAAATAGTAATGAATTACTGCAGAAATATACAAGATGTTCACGAAACATCAGTCTGTATCGCGACACTGAATATTTCATCAAGAAACTCTGGACAGACCATTTTTTTTATTTTCAGATTTTGAATCAATGGAGTTTTGACCGTAAACAGTTACTTATATATCCTTTTTAAACCTTTACTTGATGCTTCAAATTAAAAACGATCACATCAACTCTAAATTATTTAAAAAACAGCTTGAAAAAATACATAGACGCTCAAAAGGTTCAATTTAGTTTTTGAAGCCGATAGTGAAATTATTTTATTTTTTTTAAATAGGAAATTTCTCAAGGTCATGTGACGCACCCAACTCTTGTAATTTATTGTATAGTTCGGAATTGTAAAGGTTAACGGATTGTGCAGTCCAGTTAAACTGGTTATTTTTTGTGATTCTTAAGCGTTTTTTTATAAATCCTAACAATGACTCTTTTTTATTTATTTCTTCATTGCCTTTAAAATTATAGTATTTAATATTTTAATATGATTATTTTAATGAACTATAATATAAGCATACTGATTTAAAAGCAAAAGCAAAACACACGGTTTTAGTGTTGGTTTTAATTATATTGAGGCTTTGTTAAATATGATACTGAATTGTATATCTATTTTTTATATAATATAATAAACAGATTGTATCCTAGAAAATACTATGCGTATAATAATGAGTAACCCATGGACCCTAAAACTATTTTACAGGTAGAAGTTCCAAACATAATATTATTATAATTTTATGGGGTGAAAAATATAACTCATACCGCTGGGGCGTAACGAATCAAGTGCAAATATTCAAGGGCTCTTCATATAGGTGATTTATTAATGTTTCAGATTCGACTTGTTTGTATTTATATATTATATATTAAAAGATTTACAAAATGTACTTCTTAATCATAAAATTTGTCATTAATCAATAATGACCCAATCTATAATTTTTTAATGTCATTTTATTTAAATCACCATGGAATATATTAAGATCAAATAATCATAAATACTAAATTAACTTTATAGTAAAAAAACGAGTCAAATGTATGGTTTCAGCAGATAAAACGTATTTGCGAATATGAAACAAGAATGCAACGTTTTTTTTCTTTTGTTAAAAAATGTCATTGTTCTATGAAACCGGTCGGTGTTGCCATACACTCACATAATAAAAAATTGCAATAATAATACATTCGCGACGCACAAAGTCGAATTAAATATGCGTCTCAGATATTAATTCATACCGGTGGTGTGTTGGGATTTTAGGTATGGTTGTGTTTTTTGTTCAAAGCGTATGTGCAATAATTTGAATATAAATACAACGGGAAGTGGGATGTGCAGATGAACCTAAGCATGTATTATATATATAAACAATAAGCGTATATTTTTGCATACCAGGGGCTATAAAATATGGTTTGCGATTTATAAAAATAACAAAAATTCAGTTCAAAGTATACTAGACAAATAAATTACATTGTGTACAAGAATGTGATTTTTTTATTGCCTACATTCAAAAGATATGTTACCTATATTAGCCTGATTTGTAAAGTTGCAATTATAAAGGAAGCAAATTTTGCAACAGTATTTCAAATGAAGACAACCCCAAAGCATTGTTTTAATTGCTCAGTAAAAAATTAAAACCGTTACAATTTTATCTCAAAATTTTCATACACAGAATCCGGCGACAAACTATCCGTTGTTGTCTAAAAAAATACACATACACCACGGGGTGTGCTCGCCCCTAATCAGCCGATTTACCCCTTTGATTGGGTTGAATGCGGCCCGTATGCAAATCAGTTTATTTTATACATTAATACATACACATGCACGACGAGTTAACCTCACCTTTTTGCATAGACACTGCGGAACAAACTGTTAAATCTATTAACCGTGAAAAGCTAGCGAACATAGTCTCTCCAACAGCTTCCTGCGTACGTGACAAATAATAAGGGAAGGTAAAAATTAACGAATAAATTTGCATTCGCATGGGGCGTGTTTGCACGAGAGCGAGCATGCTCAGGAATAACCGCATCTGTGATGCCGTGGCGAAAATAGGTGATGATACTTGGATGGGAAGTAGCAAAAAAATTATAAATTTGCATATAGTGTGGATACCGTGTGCTATCGCATACATTATAATATGTTTTTAGAAACATGAAGTCTGAAGGATGTAAAACACATGTTTATATTATTAAAAGTAACTAGTGGCCATATGAAGTGAATATATGTATAAAAACTATTTTTTCTACATCCACGTCTTGTAAATATGTTATCTATGATTCTCTAGTTAAACCTACGTGAGAGAGAGTTTTTTAAGATCATTCACTATGAATGAGTAAGTTATTCATTATTAATAATGCTCTGTTATTGTAAATTTGCTCACAATTGACCAAACTAAAAGCGAAAATTGACAAAAATGGCCAAAGTTGGCTCATAAAAAAGACATTGAGTTCCACTGTGTCACTTTACTGATATTGAATTTATTTATTGTAAATATATCGTTGCAACATGATGGACAAGAAACCAATGCATTGCAACGTAATCATCACAATCAAAAACTACTTACAAAATACAGCTTAAAAAATATTTTTTTTCTTGTAAATCTTCCGTTGAAACATGACAATTAGCGTAACAGGATAAATACAATCAACAAATACTAAGTAAGTAATGGGACACCAGACTAAAATCAAAGTCTGTAAATCAATGTCATATATTTATTTATATTTAAGTCGTTTTTTTGTAATTATTATAAAGTGTACTATACCAATGTAATTAATTTATTAAATCATATTTTCAAGGACAATTTAAGAATGAAACCACAAATTGTATTTATTGATTATAACTAACAATAAAACCATTCTATCAAATGCAAGATCAGTCAAAACAATAAGAACACGGAAGTAAATCGTATATGCGATTAAATTTTCTTGCATATGCAGAAAAGGTACCAATTTTAATTTTATTGCTGCAAAGAAGATATTTCCAATTGAAATATTTAAAACAAGTAAGCAATAAATAACGAGAAACTTAGATAAACTTAAGCAAAAAAATCGTTGTAAGAATCTAAAAAAAATCTTTCAATATAAAAAAATAAAGTTAGAATAAATATACAACCCGCCTTTTAATATTCAGCTCCATTTAACTATAAAAAATACTGGTAATATCCATTTGCTCCAAATGTTAAATTAAAAATGACGGTATACAGCTATTTTGATCAGAATGAAAGTAATACACTAAAACAAATAAGGTAAATATATAATAAAATGTAATTAATCTTTTTATTAATAATTCTTAAACCAACATATAATATATGTATGTATCATAGTTAAAATTAATAATCAAGTCGAGTTTAAAGATTATGTATAAACTTAAACAAAGAGAACCACACCCAAAGACGAAAATATCCAATAAAATATTTGCACATCAGCTTTCATACGTGGATAGCACACCATGTGGCGCGTGTGCTGTTTGCAGAACTTCCAGACGAGTTTGCTGGATTCTGTGCTCGATATTTTCGAGATGAAATTTAATTTTTCTTTGTCTCGGTGCTAGCACATCTGCTGGGCGAAGAACAAAGGAAGTGCATAACGCGAGAATATTTATTTCTGTCATGGTTGGTTTAGTTCGCCGGTATCTACTATTTTCTTTATTGCTCTTACAATGTATTTATATATAGAACCTAAAAATATATTGTTATGCCTGCTTTTAAAAATAAAAGTACTCGTAAAAATAAATACACTTATGTCAACGTATAAAAATATTTATGTAATTAGGTAAATTAACCTAGACCGATTTTCTTATTATTTGAAACACCTTAAATAACTTAATTTATATGTGAACCATACGCTGTTATTAATCTTTTTTTTAATTTTTAAATATCATTTTCGAAGGACTTTAAAGTTTTTTATGATTGATTGATATTGACTATAATATAAGATGTATTTTTAAGTTGTCTAGATTTTAATAATTAAATTTAAAAAAACATTATATGATGCTATAATTTTTTATACAAAATTGTCATTATTTTTGTAATAATGTATGAGTAAACAAAATTATGTTTTTGCCAGCATGTATAATATTTTGTTAGAGCTGATTTCTTTGACAATAATCTAGATGCATTGGATAAATTTTTTTAGTTATAATTGAACATGTTTGACATCATGTTTTAAGTTATACTACAACAAATTTTTATTATTTTAATTTTTAAAAAAATAAAAAAAATAATTGCTATATTAATTATTATATAAAAATTGTACCACACGCATGTGAATTTTGTACTAATATAATTGTGAAAGTTTATTTATAAAAAAATATTTTAAAATGTATTAATAAAAAATACACTTTTTTGGTTTTGCTTTTGATAATATATATGCACACTATATTATCAAAATAATATTTAATATTAATAATATATATGTACACTATATTATCAAAATAAAATTTGATAATATATTATATGCATATTATGATAATATATAAAAAAAATTACAGGGAAAAGCAAATTTTTCGTTGTATTATTTTTGCTGTGTAATTTTTTTCTTGTTATTTTTTCCGTTTTTTGTTTTTTTTCTTTAAGTAATTCTTTTTTGTATAATTTTATTGCGTGTATTTTTGTATTGTATAATTTCAACTTGCACCATTTAATTTATTGCATAAAAGTTTTTCACAATTGCCTAAAAAATAAACTTAAGAGATTTGATTAAACTATAATATTATATTATTAATTTATTTTAAATACAATATTACTTATTATTTTATATAAAAATCAGTTTATAATATTATATTAACAAAAGTTTAAAAAATAACAACATAATCAAAATAAACTTAAATAATGTTTCATTTAGAAATAAAGTTTGTATTTTATTACTTGAGAGAATGAAAATATTAGTATTTTTAAATATTATTTATGCTTATAATTGGCATTATTAAATTTTAAAAATAACCTTTATTTAGTACTTAAGGAAAATATCAAAACTAATTAGTAGAAGACAATTTTAAAAATGGCATTTTTTTAGCATGAAATTTATTAAATATATTACATTTCAAGATTCTATTAAAACAGATAACTATAACACGTTATTATTTATTGTATAAATTACAGTACTTCATAAATAACTTTATTGATTATGCATAGATACAAACATAATAAAATCTTCCTTGATTTATATATTCTATAAAATAATATAATAATAATTGGAAATTCCCGCATAATGTTATAATATTTAATCCTAATAGCAAAATATTATAATTTAGTGTCATTCCAGTAAAATAATTTAAGAACCATTTGTTATACTTGGCTTTAAAATAATAAATAAATAAAATATATCACAAAGTTCACAAATACTAGTAAAAACTAAAGTAAACTAAAGTCCCAAAATAAGTAAAAAAGCAAATAAAATTATAATTAGAAGTGCAGTTTATTTAATTTAAAAAAAAAGTATTAATAGTAACGACGAAGTTGAAAATAGCGTATCCGGTGTATCTCAGCAAAAAAAAGTAAGATATGTGATTATAATCTTAAACTAATAATTTATTTCAAACGCTTTTTAGGATAGTTAAAATGTGAAATAAAATATAAAAATCCTATTTCTATGATCTATACGTGAATTTTGTAAAACTATATAACTATAATTTATTATTCAATCACTGATACATTTAATAATTGTGCATGTAATATACGTTAAAATAAGCCAATTATTCATAAATACATAAATAACGGCATGGTTATGATAATTAATTCTGCGATTAATACGTTTTTACCGGACCGTATAATTTGGATGGTTGTAAGGCGAGAAGTGCATTTAACCGGACCAGCTTCAGTTTTCTTCAGTTAGTACCGATTTATGTATGCATTTTGTATACGAGTATGCTTTATAATTTTGCACCATAAAAAATAATGTTGCATGTTCACCACAACGGTGAATTATATACGAACGAATCGCAAGTAGCCGCTTGTGGAACTTTACATATACCTACATATTTTAAATGTATAGAATTGTGCACGGGTTAAACCCGCCTCTGTTATTTTTTGCACAGAACAAAAACCGCGCTCCTAATTGGATAATTATTGATTTTAATTATTCAAACGGATTCTCGACGACGGCAATAATGACATAATTGATAACAAAAAAGCTCCGACAATGTAGCTGTTGAGAGTCGAGCGATACGCTTTATGACTTACTTTAACCGCGCGGTTAATTATCCGGATAAATTTAACCGGAATATGCGAAGGAATCGCACATGCGTTGTGAATTAAAAACGCAAAATATAAATAAGTTGCGTTGAATTTAAAGATGCTTTGATCAGTTTTCATCTAATAAATATTCATATACTGTTAAAATGAGGAATATTTGAGAGATGCTTATATATTTTTGTTATGTTGTTTTTTTATATTATTCTACTCATATTTTTTTGGTTGATAAATCTTATATATTTGCATTTGAAATATGGCGTTTATTTATTATATTACATATTTACAAAATAAGTAAATATCAATAACAAAAAGTAGGTATAAATTAGCTAAAATTTATTTAATACTATTTCGCATGCATAAATAGTATGTATTATACCATTTACCTTACTTGCATTTAATGTCTACTAAAATAAGTAGTAAATTGCAAAAGAAAAATGTTAATTGTACGAAGTGAAAATTCACATACTGTTAACTGCTTTTTGTGGTTCACGTACTTTAATTGAAAGAATTGCATATAGCTTAATTATCGTTTGTTGTTTTTTTATTTCCGTTTGTTACATAGTAAATTTATCGTAAACGATTAAATGCACAGTGTTTCAAGAACGTTTTAAAAATATTTAATTACAAATTAATTTTTATGTTTATTGTTTATATTTTTACCACATCTTAGTCTATATAATATTTTAATTTAGTACCATCTGTCAATTAAAATAATATTGTTATTTATATTTTAACCACATTTATAATTACATAAAGGGCAGTGTAAACTGAATGATTTACAATTTTTAAGCATTTCTCTTGAGAAACATCGTAAATTTTGTTTAACGAGCATCGAACTCCTTAACAAAAATCTTGATCGATTTGTTTCCTACGTCATGAAATATTATGGAGAATCGCAAATCATCTGTCATCAGATTATTAATATATATCGTACGTTAAAAACGTCAGTGTAATATTTACGATTGTTTCTTAAAATATGGATGAGATATTTATATTTATTAAATACAAATAAATGTAATGTACAGTTTGAATTCTCTTAATAAACATTTCGTCCGAGCTTTAAATTTATTTTCTAATGCAACATAACAACTAGGTAAACTCAATCAACATCTACTAATTAAGTAGTGAGACACTAGACTGAAATAAAAGAGTCTATAAATCAGTTTAAACATATACTGACTACACTTATCAATGCAATATTTATCTTTTGTTGAGAGGCACGGTAGGGTAATTGTTGCTGATCTGGGCTAATCCCTCAAAATCCTTATATTACATACATAATTTTCTCTATGAGCTGAATTATTTAAATATTAAAGATTTTTTACACCAAGCTCAATTTAAAATATTATAAAACTAACATTGCAATGTGTTACAACAAGGTAAATACAACTGTGAGACATTAGACATTAGACTAAAATAAAAGTTTTAATCAGTAATAACTATTTTAATAGTTATAAACAATTATTTAAGCTGATCAATAAACACGACCTAGCTCGATTTATTAATAAGTATTTATCATGATTATTATCCGTGAAAATAAAAAAATAAAAAAACTAATCTGTAATGATCGATAAAAATTATGATTATATAAAATACACTAATTTCGTTATTACAGACAAATAGGAATTTAAAAATGGGATTAGAACCCGAGTCTTCTGTATATAAGTCACCAACTTGTGTAGTTAAGGACGGAATAGCGTAGTCTGTAACGTCTTAAACTAGTAACTCTGAGGTTGCGGGTTCGATCCCCGGCAGCGGCACTCTAATTTTTATTTATAAAAATGCGCTATCATTATAAAAAAAAACCGGCCCCAGCTGCAGTGACATCTATGCATTATAAATTGTATAGCACATACAAATTTATAATTAATAATATAGGAGTTACTGTTTCCCAGACTTTCATTTGGTAGAGTGACCTTTAAATAATAAAAAATTGTCTATTCCTTTCATAAATATGTCAACATAGTACCACAAATTCTTAAATTGGTTTCTTAGAATCCACAAATTCTTAAATTGGTTCATTAACAAGCATCAACTTCGTCTTAGCCTTTGATTTTGTATTGAACTATCCATTTTAAACGATGTCCGTCCAAGGACCGATTAAAATTTGGGCGATTGGCCACCATCGGCCATCATCTTCACGCACTGCTGACCACCGATTTGAATATACTACGCCGGCTACGCCCCTGCTCCTTAGAGCGTGCCTCTATCCGCGTCTAATTATACTTTGAGGTGTAAACGTGCATAATTGGCAGGAACACCTCCGACGTGGCGGCGGTTACGAAACACACAAACACACATACACACAACGAAAATATAAATAACGAACGAGGCTCGTTAGCGGCGCCGAAACGCGTCGTAACTCAGCGCCACCTTTGTGTCGTGGGCGGCGGCAACTAACGCAATAAAATCCGACATTGCGTCGATAACTCTCACCGACACTATTTGCTTCGAATAAGAATTTGAGTGTGTATGTATATGGGTTTGGTGGTACTCCTTCCATTTTCGTCATTCTTTCATTCATGACGATCGTGATCGTTGTTAGTGATGACGAGTTTTACTCCCAGGCGGCCCTTGACTTTTGCACATAATTGGTCCTTGAAAATGTGTGCGAATGTTGAATGTTCGAAAGTAGAGACATGTTAAAAAACCTATCAAAAATCGTATTTTAAAATACTTATTTATCAATAATTTATTAAAAAAAATTATTTATCAATACACATAATTAAGTTAACGAAGCGTGTTTTAGTGTTTTTATAAATTAATTACATAGCACCCTTTTTTGTATTTTCATGATATAAAGCTCTATAACATTATGTGTCTTTCTCAATCGCCCTACGTATTTGAGACATATGTATATTCTCCATTAGGATCACATTCTTCCACAATAGGCAAAAATTTGTCATTATTATTTTTCATTCATATTTTTTATTGTCAAAGGTTAGGTTTGGGTTTGAACAGCAAATGGACGTTTTGCAACTGTCAAATTGAGTATTATATACATTTTAGAGCAGGATATAATTTCACCAGTGCCTCTCAGATCAAATATATTTTTACTACTAGAAATATGTGTGTACTAATAAAAACGTATTTGAACTTCACTAGTGAAAATATAACTTCACTGAAAAATACACATTCACTATAAAATTTATACATTGCGTGTAAATAAATAATTATAAGTATATGTAAATGTACATATTACTACATATGAAAAAGTATTATATAATTTTATTAGCACGTGCCAGGTATATATTTACTGATGAAAATTTATTCCGATATGATTTCACTGAAATGACATATTTTGAAAAATATTTTCGGGATAGATTTTTTTAGGGATAACCTAAGAAATTCTGTTTTAGAATCAGGGACATCATTTCAGGTTTTTTATGGTGGGGGCAAAAGTTGACCAGTCAGGGGTTGCTTTTATAATATTTCGATTTCATTAAGATTCATATTAATTCATTAAAGGACAGTCATTTTTAGGCCAAATTCAAGGGGAGGCAAATGCCCCCACCTGCTTCCTTCGCAAATGACGTCTCTGACAGTTACTTGTATAGTACAAAATAATCTTAAACCAATAACAATATTGAGAGTTGATTTATATAATTTAAAACTGTATTAGTAAAATATTGTTTATTTTAATATTTGTATTATATATTGATTTTAAATGTAATATTTCTTTGGACAACAGCTCACCAAGATCATCGTTATATATGCTTAATAGTTTTTTTGCCATTTCCTGAATCTCGTCATTATCATTCAATTCACGAAATAACCACATGAAATTGAATGCATTATTTATTTATTTTGCTGCATTAAATCCAGTTGTCAAATTACCGATAATACAATCTATAAAAACATTAAATTGATATAATTCAGCTGGTGTTGTTGTTGGTTCTTTGTTATTTATTGTCTTTTTCCTTTTTCGTTGATCTGAAAATTCAAATCAAATACCAAATTTACTGCTACTTATTTACATTCGTTGAATATTTTAATATTTCTACAATTTTATATGGTTCAGAAAGCAATAAAATTAACAATAATTTGCAAACAAATTTTAACACAAACGGAGCCAAATCAAAAAATACACCTGTTCCTTTCATTAATAATGCTTTTATTTTTTCCAAAATCGGACCCCTCAAGGAGAACGGCTCCAGTAATTTGTCTCCTCACTCCCCCTCTCGGCAGGCCTGAACACTATTACCAATACAAATTCTTGCAGTTCATTAGTTATAATTGCTCTTGAGTCTGTAATTATTGAGTTATATACTCGAGAGCAATTCAGAAAATATTGATGCAAAACCACTGAAGAATACGACAATAATGTGCATTGTAATAATAAGGTTCTAAGTGTAATTTAGTTTAATTATTTGAGTACCAATGTCTATTTAAAAATGTCTGAAAAAAGCAATACTTTGATGTTTAGTACATAAAAAATACACCCATTAAATAGTGAGTAAAGAATTCAGGAAGTAAAGCAAAAAATAAAATTAAAGCTTAATCTGAGTATTTTTATAAAAATATATATTTTTAGTTCTTTAACCAAATTTTTCCAAATTTTGCTGATCGTTAAAGTGACATAAATTTTTAAAAATTGTGCAGGTGATTGAAATACAGTATTTTAAAAGCATTAATAAAGAGTAAAAGGCAAAAGCGCTCAAACATGTTTTGATATAGTGATGAAAACTATTTTAAATATTTTTTTATAATTTTTTAACGCTTTTGTCTTGTGTTCTTATGTCGGTATGTTATTTTGACCGCGCGCTTTTGTCGGCGCAGTTTTGTTTTGCGCGCTATCTTTAGGGCTACCCTCACATTTTGCACCTATACAGAGAATATAATTGTAATGGGAATATACAGTGACTAAGCTCATGTATTATACGTGGTTTAAGTCACTGTTTTTTATTAGTTGAATGTTAGATAAAACATGTTTCATCTAAAATCTGTCTCTAATATTCTTAAAGTTTTTTGAAATCTGGTATATAGTGCAATTGCATTACAAGATTTTTTTACTTAAAAAAAATTAAGGATTTTTTTCTGGGATCAACTTTTCATTGTTATTTTATAAGAACATAAAACTATTAATAGTAAATAAGACATGATACTTTCAAGTTGACTTTCTTAATTTTTTATATGCTTGATTTTTAATGCCATCCAAATGTTGTTTGTACTGTGAGACCCTAATAAAATACAAAATACAGATTTATGAAAAAATAAAAATAATATTAAAAAACATAGACATCGAATGCTCAGTTTCATTATAAGACCCTGAAAAATTATAATCTTCCTTCACTAATATTTTAATACCCTTCTGGTAAATTAAATATATATCATTATTCTTCATGGCCATCGCAAAATACGACATAGAAGTATAGTATGTGATTTAAAAGTTTTTGCTGCAAAAAACAAATATTTTATTTTGCGCTTCCGTTTTGATGTATATAAAGATTATATTTATGTATTTAATCTGAAGAACCGCCTTTGAATATTGTATGAAAATATAACAAGAATACCAGTCTTTAAATCATATCTAAAGTTTAAATGCGATTATCTATATATATAATAACATAAATAAGAAATATAATAATTTTATTTATAAAAGAAATTCAAAGAAAACCTGCTACTGAATATTTTTAGAAATTAATTAATAATATGCTGAATTATACAATTAGACACATACAAAAAACAATAAACATACAATATTATTGTTCCTTTACCTTTGTGTTTTTTTCGTACTAATTGTGATAATATAAACATTGTGTGGAATATTTGATAAATTATGAATATATAAATATTTAACCACAATCAAATTATGATAATTCCCAAAACTTGAACTAATAATTATACGCGGTACACTATACAATTAAATGTTGCTATTGCTCCAATAACTCTCACTATTATTACACCAAGTGGCAATAAACTGTTTTGTTTATTGTTATGATAACCTATTAAACGTGTTAAATTGATACCATTATATATTGAATATATGGTATGTAGTAAAATATTAAATTCTATCAAAGTTTATTTGCTTTAAGTCAAACACGTCGATTCATACGTTTGTCAAATTTATGACACTGCGTAAACTACCCTGAGACAGTTTTAGAAACACTGACGTCAAAGACATCATTTAGGTTTTGATGGAAGTTTAGGGGTGTTATTTTAGCGCGAAAACAACACTCCCCTTACATGTAATAAGAACTACTTTAGATGGGAGGTGGAAATATGACGTGAATTAAATATTATGTCAGCAGAGGAAATTTATGTTGATAATGCATAATAAAAAAATTAAGTATTATTCATATTTTTAAAAAGTACTTGCAGTAATATTTAAAAATTAAAATACTTTTATATGATTATTATGAATAGTTTTATAGCTTTTAATACTCGTATCAGAATAAAAATTATGAAGTTAGATATTTAATTACTCGAATACAAGTAGCAACGTAATAAAATCGTGAGTCACGAAAAGTGTAAGAAATCTATAAATATAAAGGTATTTAAAGTATGCTTTTTCCAACTGGTTTGGGTCATAATCCTGGCAGCTAATTTCCCCACTTTAAGATTAACAGCTAATAAAATTGTCATTTCATATATATTAAATATAAATGTATTTTTGATAAATAGAACACATTTTTATTATAAAATAGTCGCACCTGACATAATTAATAACATAAATAACTAATTTTGTGACATTTTTTACGTCTTTGCTTTTAAATGTTGCGAATGTTGAAAATGGAACGGACCATTTCTGCCTGAATTTTACAACCTCAAAGCATGAATAAATAAATATTAATAGTTGGAATGTAAAAATGCAATTTTGAGATAAAAGATAATTTTTTATATATACAAATGTCATAGAATAAAACTCAAAATTATATAACAAACTAACCATGTCTGAATTCCCCTTTTATATTTAAAATAATATTTAATAATATGGTATAGAGTTAGCTCTTGTTTATATGTCTTAAAAAATGCTTTCAGTCTATGTTTTTTATACTCACTAACAACACTTAATTTCATAAGGCGAATAACTATTGCTTTTATTTTTTCTATGAAATTATTTTTTTATATAAGGATATGTTCATATGCTAAAATATTTTAATTTTAAAATAATAGTTACAGAAGAATTCGTGGCACAATATAATTTCGCCACAAAAGTTAAAATAAATATTAAATTAAAACTTACTAACCTCGTTTGAATTGGCCTTTTAATGACTTGCTAAGCTATTGTTTATATTTTGTTAAATAGATTAAGATATACTTTTGATAATATATGTATTTATAAATAAACTTGAATTGTATATGTAACGAAGCAAAAATAATTTTAATAATTACCTTTAAACGAGCAGTCATGAATTTAAATCGTGTAAGTCAGAAATAAGCGTTCTTCGAAACGATAAATTGTTTCTCAGTTACCGGCCGTGTATATATTATGCATTTCCAAGAATATTGGAAGGCTTGGAACGCTTTGCACTGAAAGTTAATCGGATTTAAGGAATGAAAATTAGTATATTTAAGACACATTTTTTTAAATGATATTTTAAATGTCCTGCAACTGCGTGCAGGTAAAGGCAAACAGACGCGCGTCGGTCCCTCCCCCGACGCCTATCGGCCCATTTCTAAAATCGATAGTTTTTTTGTCCGCAGCGTCAGCTGTCAACCCTTTCCCCCACCATCCGACGCCGACGCCACCTACCGCCCTCCCCAGAACCGAATCAATGAGGGGCCCAAATGAGCATAAAAAACAAAAACGGGAGGGGTAAACGCCGACTGGCTGCAGCTTTTTCTCTTCGCGTCGGAGAGCTTTCATAAAAAAATGGCCTTGAAAAGTTTTCGAAAACTCCAAAACAGATGTACTTTAATTGATTTTGGTCTTACTTTGATTAACTTTTATACTTTTGATTTAATAAAATATAACATGAATGGTATATCGACTAACTCTATAATTATCAACTTTACAGGAAAGACAATAAATTGTGTGGTTTATTTAAATAAAGACATATGTGTATATAAAATTTTGATCATTTAAGATCAAAATTTTCGCTATGCGCAATAATAAATTTACGTTTGTGCAATAATCACTAAACCATATTCTATTTTATCCCTTATTATTTTATTTATATTATCATAATTTATCTTAATTCATATTTTTAGCATTTTTTAGTGTTGATTTGACAATGACAATAGTGGTTTTTAATGATCACTTACTAATTTAGACATGCAAGATTTTCAGAATTCTGGAAGAAAATTGATACTATTCCACCTGAATATGTATCAAACATACACAGTTTTGATTTATGATTACAACATAGAAAAGCACATATTTGTTTATAAGTAGCTTATAAATTAAAACGATTAATTGGATGTAATTGCGGAAATATATAAATTACTTTTTTGTGTGTATTAGACTATGAAAAGTTGACTCTTATAGGATTTAAAATATTCTTATTAGAATATTAGGAATAATTATTTTCGTTTTATATAAAATGATTACTATTTTCATAAAATATACTGCTTTTTTATTATACTATTTCTATATTTTTAAATGTTGTGTGAAATTGTATAAAAATACAATCAATCATATTTTTAATGATTATTATAACAAAAATATTTTAACCAATAGCTAATATTTTTTTAATAGGGTAAATAAATATATTTTTATAATGTAATGATTCTTAAGAATATCACAAATAAATAGCTTAATAAACTAGATTTAGTATACTATATTTTTATTTTACATAATATGCAGATTAAATTGCTGTTAAAATTACGTGAAATATTATTTATGCCTGTCGTACAATTATTTATTTTAAAAACTATTGTAATATAAAATGTTTAATTTTATAGATCATGTCAATGTTAATAGACATTTTTACAATTTAAAATATGCTTCGGTAACATCCGTTCTTTTTCTCACAATAAGTAGATGAAATTGATTTTTTCTTCATTGCGTCAGAACTAAATCCCCAAAAGTTTGGAAAGATTCTCACAATATACCTACTATGAAAAAGTGTACAGTAAAAGCGCATAATAAATATTTAATTTATTTTAAATAAATTTATTAATGTTATATTTAAATGATAATTTTATAGCGATATATAATAATATTTAAAAAAAAATATTATTATATTATATTGTGAAAAATTCATTCAATGTTAACGAAATTGTTAAAATTAACAACAATATATAGTAAATAAAATATGAAACGTTAATTCGTTTAGAAAAAAATCTTGTTAGAATTTACGCTTTCTTATTAGAAAATTCAGAATCAATGAATCATTGCTTCTATTTTTAAAATTATCTTTGATCTGTCTTCCATGTCAAATACTTTATCTGAAATATTTTTCATTTTGACAAAAAATATTCAGAGCACGCAAATGGTCCACGATAAAATATGAAATAAAAAACAATATTAAAAATGATATTATCGACTCAAAGTTGCGTTTACTGGCATGCTGTTGTTGTATACATTTTTATAGTGAATAATATTGCATATAATAAGATTAATACATTTATAAAACGTATTTTTATAATATTCTCATAAAGCCAGAGTACACGGACCGAGAGCCGTTTTATATGCGGTAGTTACAAGATATAAAAAGAGCCTAAACATTCTCGAAGGCAAGTGCGCTGAATGTAAATTCCAATTTCCAGTTTAAAAAGGCATCCCATAAAAATGAGAATAAATGAATGGATGGGCCATCGAATAAGATGTATCCGTGCAATTAAGTATAAAATGAGACCGTTTGCATCGAAAGGCACGTACGGGGCCACACAGATACTTTCCCGGAATAATGTATTGGCTATTAGATTGCATTACGGGGAGTTTCTGTGAGTTCCGAGTTTAACCGTTGGATTTTTAAGATGGCGACACTTGACGGCCAGATAGTAAAATTAATAATTTATAAAAAAATATAATTATTAATATTATGATAATAAAATATAATTTATGTAATATAAATTTTAAATATTTTAATTTATATAATAAATATTTATTCAATAATAAATAATTTATTTCTTATAAAAAAAATCCATCTGTAGCTGAATAGCGTAATTTATATATCGTTAGATGTTTAAGTAGCGCTAGAGTTCTGCATTACCGACGCGATTAGAAACAGGGTTGTGTACTTCTAAGACAAATAATAAATAATATTATAATATATTGCAAATGCTTTGGTAAAAAATAATTTTAATTATTATAAAATATTTGTTTTAAAATCTCTTTCTATCCCCCCTCTCCACTTCCCGCATACATTTCTGTTAAGTCTATTTCTGAATATAAATGACGTTCTGTAATATATGATATAAAAACCTCACATTTTACTATAACTAATCTATTGAACTTAAAATAAAGTTTATTTAGTTGCTCAAAATCATAAATAAAAATTAAAATCAGAGGTCCCTAAACTTTTCTGTAATGAATGAAAGTTAATATTTTAAATATAATTATAATATATACGAAAATATGTATGTACTTATATATTTGTATAGTTTAAATTAACCTTTAGACGGAATAAAATTTAAGCAGTTCAACGTTAAAAAAAATAATTCTTATTATGAAACAGCATAAAAAAAATGCAAGAAGCTAAAACTTATAAAAATCTTTGAATTTATGGGTCAGTAATGTCAATGATTTTAATTAGTATTTTTATTAACATTTAATCTAAAATTATTGTTTTTCCCTTAGTTCTTACCAACGGAATATATTTTTATTATAAAAAATATTTTTGTATTATAAATACATAAGTCCCTCATAAATACACATACAAACTCTTTATACAGTAAAATCCGCTTAATTGGGACACACATGTACTAAACATTTTGGCTCAAATCGGCGAAGTATAAAGTAAAATTACAAATATAACAGAAAAAAATTAGATATTTTTTTTAATCTTCTAATATAACCTGACAGGTGTAAGCCCAATGCGTTACAGAGAAGAAAATCTATATTGGTATAACTGAGTAAGTCAATCAGACATAAAAAATACCTACATGTAAGTATTAAAATCTGTAAGTATATATATCAATATTACTAAATAAAAAATATATGCAAACAATTAAAATATATTCTTTAACTCTCAAACTACAAATTAAAAATTAAAAATAAAGTACAAGTTTTACTAAAAGAAAATTTTAACGCAGTGAAATATTTTTTTGACTCCTAGTTATATCTTTATTATCACTGTCGTTAAATAATATTTATGGTTTTGATTTAATAACTTTAGCAACTGTATATACACAGTATTAATTTATATCATAACATACAAAATCTGCTGTTAAAAATGATTGATAATTTACAACTGAAATACGCATTTTTTGTCCCAATTAAACTGAATATTGTCACAAATAAACGATGTAAATTAATGTTAGTTCCTTTATTTGGTTTCTGTTCATTGTGTTTGGGCCCACATAAACACAATTAAGTGACTTTAACTGTATATACATTTATTAAAATATACAATCATTTGTATTAATATATCTCGTAATAAAAAATATTTTTTTTATAAAATTTAAACACGAGAAAAATAATTCGTAAAAATAAATTTGTTTTACTTTTTTAAAATTAATTTACTCATTGTTTGTAAAGCAATGATAAACGATTATTTTAAAAGGTACTGATGATTTATTCTTTGATAAAAAATGCTTTTTTATTTATATAAAATAAAAATCAAATAATGACTATAATAATAAACGTTTAAAAATACAGAAATTGTATTTTTAAATACAACTTACCATTTTCCAAAGTTAAAAAATGATAAATAAATAAAAGCAGTATTAAAAAATATGATAAATTAAGTAAAATACAAAATCCTTTTCTATATGTAAATACGGAAAAAATACGTTAGCAATTACTTTAAATTCTTGCGCTTAAAACTTTATAGCTATACTTATTTAACTTAGGACTTGGAACTACTGAAAATGTATGTCTTTATAGTAAAATGTGTTAAAACATACTTTGGGTTAATATGTCCTGGGGTTAATTCTTTCTTTTTTTATTTAAAAATACACTAAAGTTTTAGTATAGAAAAGTGTGATATATTTTATTTTTATCGATTTCTTTCAAGTTTCTTCGAGCATAGAAAATTTTTTTTGAGGTACTCCACCCCGAGCAAGATTATGTTATTACCGGTTTCTTTGGCTTTTTATATTGAGTTTTCTGTTAAATAACGGTTTTGGTGCCGTAATGATATTAAACCATTTGGAACTGAGCTCCGTGATATGTTTAACGAGTTTAAGTTTAAAGTCTAGATGTATAGCCATGTATTTGACGCTCGCTTTCAATAAAATAAAGTTTCTTAGTACATTTATAAGAGGTGTAGGAAAGGGTTGTCTGTGAGTTGTAAAATACATTGCTTCAGTTTCTCTTAGTCTATTTATTTTTTTGTTTAATATAATATTTTTTAACTTAACTGCGATCGGTCGAAGGCAATAAGAACTTGATATGACGACTGGTTCGTCATCGTACATTGATAATTCAGTGTTTAATAAAAAAAATAGGAATATTATTATAGAATGAAGAGGAACAGTCTAACCTTGCGGGACTCTAACCGGAATTTTACGCAGAATTCATCAATAGTTCATTATTTAGACCAGCAACATAGCTCTGATATTTTCCATATAAGCGTATTATGTGCATAAAATATACTGTATATACCAAATAGTGATTTTTTTCGTGTAAAATAAATTTAAAAAACCCAATCTTTACCATCTGAAAAAAACAGATTTTATTAAACTTTTAAAATATGAAGTTTATAAATTACCAGAAAATATATATAGTTAAAAATTACAATATTCATGCCGTCAGCGCCATTTTGCATCAGTGCTAAATCGGATTACTGCCGCTTAGCTGACTTTGCCATGTGCACATACATATATATATTATAAATATATATATTTTTTCCCTTGCAATAATCCAATATTTCGACGTCGGAAGTTGCCGTCTGTGGTGGCGAATATATAATTATACGCCATCGAAGGTTGGAATTAAATCGCGGCTTCAAATAGTATACATATATAAATAAATAAATGGCACGGTCGGCCATTTTAACGTGTCATTTAATTCGGCCACTCAGGGCATGCCGGCTCACAATACATTAAATTGTTCATAATGGTTAATTATTGTATGGGACTTATTATTCTGCGTTGTGAAGCTCTTGTACGTTGTTCTGCTGTGTACAGGGTATGTGAGAAATATCTGCGTTTTATCTATTATTATTATTGATTTTTTTTAAATAAAATTTCATGAATAATTTAAATAAAAACAACTATCGAAAATTTACTTGAAACGAGGCTTGATTACTGCAAAGTTTGAAAGCTCTTTACCTATATTTTTTTAATTAGTATTAATTAGTCTACTTGTAATGCGAGAGGTTAAATAATATCATATATACTTACTAATATTTATTTTTTAATATTATCCGCCATGTCACTATTATAATGATATTTATTCATCTGAATACAACCTCTTTTATTAAACAAATAGATCAAGGATATTATTATATTACCTACGGATAAATAATCTATGATAAAAATATATAAAGGGTTCATTCAAACTTCTACAATATTTATCAGAAAACAATTTACAGAAAAAAGACATCGTTAAATGAATTAATTTAACAATTCACAGTAATAAAACTAATAAATCAAATGCCTCAAGTGTACAATTTTCTGATAACAAGACAACTCTTTTTACTTCAATTTTGGTTTTTCAAAGTAAAAAAAATATAGCAGTGATTTATTACACCAAAATATATTAGTAATTTTATTTAAGAATGAGAATTAAAGTGAGCCCTCAAAGCATAAAATTAGTTAATATTACTTTTATATGTTATAATTACTGTTTTGGTTCTTTAACGAGCAAAAAAGAATTTCATCTATGACACAAATAATATTTGAGTAATTTTCTTTTAGAATATGTATTAAATTTAGCCCTTAAAATATAAAATTACGTAATATTAATTTTATTGAGGATAAAACACTCTCGTTTTTGTGTAAGGATATGAATTAGTGTTTTAGTTCTCTATCGAATTTTTATTACACAAAAAATATTCAAGCAGTTTTTTTTCAGAATAAGAATTAAAGCGAGACCTTAATTCTTTTCAATTAAATGGATTTCTTTCGTTGAAAAAAATCTTTCTAGTTCTGGTTTTTTAATGAAAAAAAAATACATTCAATTTTATACACAAAAAAATTGTAAAATATTTTTTAATAGCACAAAAATATTTTTATTGAAAATATTAAAAAATAATTTCGTACTAATATTCGATTCCCATCTGTATACAAAATCCATTTAGAATCCAAGTAGACTGTTCCGATAAATCTACATATGCACATGTTACTAGAATCTAGTTAGAATCTAGCGCGACTATTAGTTTGAAATAATAATATTAATAATAATAATAAATTATATTAGTAAAAAAAACACTTTGCGATCACCTTGTCGCATCGTTAGTCCTTGGACCATCGCTTTTTGATGTTTTTTATTACATTATTTTTTGTATTGCACTCTTTTTCGGTATGCGACCAAAGCACAGACAGCGCTTTATGCAAGCAAAGAACGTTTATAATGCAAAATGCAAGGAAATGCATTTTTTTGCTCCATTGTGCTTGCCATGCGACCCGTTAATGAATAATTTTGCGCTTAAGAAACTTGAGACAACAGGGATGAATGTTTAAATAACGAACAAAGAATAAAAACATCATCTACCAGGTTATTTATACACAACATTGTATGTTTATAAAATATAAAATAATAAAAATAAATAATATACATTTATTATGTTAACGGAAAAATAACGGTTTAGTTTGATGGTACCTATTTTAAAAATAGCAAGCTCCCTTTTCTATGTATGGGAAACTAGCAAGCGGGTAATTAATGTAAGAATATAAATGGAGGTCCAAAATGGAAAACTAACCGTGGCAGTTCTAACGGTCGATAGGGGTATAAAGACAAAGGGTTATCGCCAGTTAATTTTTTTTCTATATCCGCTATCGAATTATATTGTAAAGGCCGTGACAATTGTATCTTTATTAATAAAAAATATATCCAACGTGTAAGCGTAGTTGAAGGGGTCAAAAACAATTGGATGGATGTAGTTTTATTATTATATTGTAAAGAAATTCATTCTTTATAATTTAATATTTATATTGGAAATTAAAGATCAAAAGCTCAAACCTTAATTCTATTGACTTTTATTTTAGAACTAACTAATTAAACTTTACAATTACCTGAAAAGTCTGACATTTGACCATTTTTTTGAAATCCAACGCTTATATTTTTGGTAATCGTTTCATAAAGGGCGGTTATGAATATTACTTGACATCGTTACTGAAAATTAATGATCATTTTGCCTCTATCAAAACAAGTTTTATTTCAATATTTTGAATGAGCTTATCAGTGACAATGGATGGCCATTTACTCATTTTTTTAAATCAAGTGTACCTGTTTCATAAAAAATATTTCTAATTATTTTTTTACAACATACAAGTTTTTATTTATTATTTTACATAGGTTTATCAGTGAAAATGGATTATTTTCTACTTATATATTTAATCAATAGCTTATTTTTTAATAACCGTTTTAAAAGCAAAATTCTAGATAAGCCTTGACATTGTTTCTCCAGTTAATCGACTGTTAAACGCCTGAAAAAACTTAAAAAAAGTATTTTAATGAGTTAATCAATCATAGAGAATGGTCTTTTACGTTTTATTATAAACATAATATTTAGTCGCCGTTTAATAAAGAACAATACTGGATATTTTTTGCCATTGTTTCTAAAGTTCATTGATGATTAAACGCCTGTGAAAACGATTTTTTTTTTAAATATTTTATAAAGGTTAACCAGTGATAATTAATGGCTTTCCATTTATTTCTTTATTTAAGATCTTCTGTTTTACAACAGAAGATTCTTGACATTGTTTCTAAAGTAACCATGGATTCATCAGTGACAATGATTAGCTTTCATCTTCATAACAAATAACACTTATTTTCCATTTTACTTTCTCATAATGTCATTATCATTAATGTATGGTAAATGAGGAGTTTCAAGTGAAGATTTTCCTTTCGCACAGAACAAACCAATCTAGTAATTTTGGCATTGAATTACAAATTAATGCGGCGATTTTAAACACATTGCAAACACAACGTTGCTGTAAACTATATCACATCAACCAGTAAAGATAGCGAAAATTTTAAAGTACCACACCTCGTTTTTATACTTTTATTAGAAATATCAAAGACTATGTATTATTTACTTTTTTATATACATATTATTTCTATGAAACGATTGTTTATTATAAATAAAAAATTGCAATAATAAACTAAAATTACTGTTTTAACTATATTTATAGTATATACAAAATTTAAATATCAAAATATAGAAAAAACTTATGTGCGATATATTTTTAATATTATATGAAAGAAAATCTTATTTTTAACTATATTATAATATTAAAATATAGATAGGCATTCAGTATGAATTTTTTTAATAAAAATGTTTACCACCCCTTTAACATAACTACCTGCACTGGCATCGTACGAGATCACACAAAGGGTTAACGCGCAAGGGTCCAAAACACTTTTTGTTTCTCTTTCGCTACCTAAAAATAATAAAGCGCAAATTTCATTTTTGTTAATATTCAAATTGATTTTTTTCTTGACGCGACTGGGTCCATTGTCTTTGCCTATAAATTTCGAGTGTACATATCCCGAGGGAAACTGTTTCAATAGAGATTTGGCAGTAATGCAACGCCAGATAATAATATATTTCGTTTCAATTGGTGTCACTGTTTTTTTTCTCACATACAGAGTCGTATTGTTTAGTTTTTTCTGGACTTTGCATATTTAGAATTATTTCTGCTCCATATCTTCATGTACCATCATATTATATCTATATATTTATATGTACTATATATGTGATAAATTATAATTATATATATACAACTGTAAAACATAGAAAAAAGCTAACGTACTGTTTAATAATATATTAAAAGGATATGGTAAACAGGATTTCCTACGATCAGGCAATTATTGAAAGTAGTGCAATTAAGAAAAGCAATTAAGTTAATAGCAAAATATAGGGGTCGTAATGTATGCTGTATATAATATATTTAACGATGACATTAATATTACTAGGTATTGAAAGCATTCCTGTTATTGAATTTTTTTTAATTATATGTGTATTTACTAGATAAGTTAAGGATAGACTATCAAAATTAAGTTATCACCAAGTAGTAGCGGAATATGCTTATAATAATATAAAAAAAACTATACGTTTCTTAAAAATATATTCTCAAAATCACAACGATATTAAAAGTTATCTTTATGTAAAAATATATTGAGATAAAAATTCTCTTTATCATGTTATAACAAAGCAGCTTTGAATCAATTCAATGTAAATTATGTACTATAATGCAACAGTGTTAGGTAAGATAGCAATTGGAAATAAAATATTAATTAATAACAGAGAAACCATTTATTTTTAATTAATAAAATAAATGTCACTGATTTTTGGCAAAAACTATAGTATTTAAATGAATTTTGCTTATATTATTCTATAAGAATTTTCAGTACAACAAAGTAATATATTTATAAATGTATTTAATTACGTGAATAATTTGTTGCACATTAGAAATATTGAATAAATTAATATGATTTATCTTATTCTGCAGCAACTATAATTAAAATATATTTCAAAGAAAATAAAAACAATGCCGCATTAATTTTAATGACCTTTGTTATTTTTTGCATGAAATCGCACGATGCATTAAAATTAGAACTTACGGTTAACTATAGTATTTATTGTAAGCCGTGTCCATGTTTTTTATGTTACTGAAAATAAAAAATACAAGTATGGGAATATATGCAAATTGTTTCCGTTGTTTCGAGATAAAATAAATCGCAATTGTTTAACTTTTAACAGTTGTTATTATTTTTTTTATTAACGCCGCATACATTAAACGAGTTTAAATGCCTGCGTTTTTTACTGCTATACTTAAAAAGCAAATAAATATTACACTTTTTTATTAAAAAAAATAGAATTTAAAAAAGAATATGATTAGTAAGTATGCTTATATTACATATTTTTAACAAATTATTGCACTTCTATTATAAACCATTCTTAACTTATTTGCATTATTATTATTCGACTGTAAAAAATCTAAATAAAATTTTTGGCCTCGTATAGAACTTTTTATTTTTTTTCTATTGCTCCTATTTTTGTATACTTCTCAAATCTTCAATATATTCTTACATATTGCTTATTGTGTTTAAAGGTTGTATGGATAAATCGAAGTGTCAATATAACATCTATAAATGTCGTATGTCACATAAGTTATTAAAATAAAATCGGCGATTTTTCATAAGCTCTTAATTTTGTATTCGAAATTGTACTAATACTATCCAGATTATTTGTATGAAACACACAATAAAATTTAAAGAATCAAATATGGTTGAAATCTAATTTTAACTTAAAATTAGATGTTTTAAATTATATTATAACTAGTATTGTACTGGTTTAAAAATAAACCAAAAAGTAGCAGTATTTATTTACCAGGAAAAATATTATTTAATTATAACACATGATTTATAATTAAGTTGAACAAATTTCAATCTAATCGTTAGATATCTATGGGTTCTTTTTTTAATACACAGTGTTTGAAATCCCCATAAAGATAATATAACAATGACATAATATTTAGAAATACACAGATATTGTTATATATTATTACAGATATTGTTATATATTATATTATATAAATATTTTAAATATAATAATTTGTATAATAAATTAATAAATTTACACTGTAAAATCATTAATAAAATATGTATAATTTCACCACCTTCGGACTAATCTACGCAGATATTTGTGATTATTGTAATTTAAAAACTTTTAAGTTAAAATAATAATTAACCACTTTACACGCGGTCCCGGTCATAAGATGCATTTTTGTAACTCAAATAAAACAGGCAATAACGTGTTAATTAAAGTAAGCTAGTTAGATACTTAAATATATGCAAAATTATTATGGTAATGATCAAAATTAAATCAAATAAAAAAATTAGATAAATAATATTATTGATATATATTTTTTTATTATTTTAAATAAAGCTGTAGTTAATTACAAAACTCATGTTAGTATGAAATGCGTTCAGCGGCAAGTAAAACCATTTGAAAAAAATCTTTAAAATACATTAGAACATATAAGGTCGGAATAGCGTAGTTTGTAAGATATAGACTGGTGGCCCAGAGGTCGCGAGTTCAAGCCACGGCAGCAGACTCTTTAAAAAATAAAAATACATATAATAATTTACAATTATTTGTATAGATGTCACTGATACATACGTTAATATGTACTTATAAGTATTAATTATATTCCAGTTGGTATAGATTTAACCCTACTGTAGCACATTGGGCTTACACCTGTCAAGTGACAATAATAAAAAACTGAGTATTTGTTCATAAATTCCTAAGAAAGTAATTTAAATAGACCTACACCAACAAATGGCAAATTACATTTATTGCAAGAATTTTAACACATTTTTTCCTTAAAGTTTTAATCAGAGTGTAATTAATGTTTTTTTTCAAGTGCTTTTTATACATTTTTTTATTACGAAGTTCGATCTATTCTGACATGACCATCACAATACCTTATATATTAAATCTGGTTATGAAAGTACTACAAAGGCGAGAGGTAATTTGCTGTAGTATGACATAATTGATTATTTTTTTATCTGGAGAACAGTGGTGGTTATTGTACGATAGTTTGGGAAACGCTATTACGATTGCAGTTATGTATACATTTTTTGTTGCAAATTACACTTTGGGACCAATTTCTGCATCGGATGCATGCGAAATTAAAACTTTTGAGTCGGTGCCCGGGGCGGCGGAATTTTCAAAAAGTCATGCACTCGCAAATACGATTTTTGCGTTACGTAATTTTAAGGCATCACTGCGCCTCGAGCCACACGCAAGATGTTTTTCGTATGACCCACTTTTTTTAATTTTACACCGAATGCAAGCTGAAACGATGCATTTGTATATATTTATGTGCAACGCGTACACGACTAATGTATGATACAAGCTAAATTGTTCGAGTACAAGAAATATACATTTCAATGTGATTAAGTGTAATTGACTAACTCCGCTGTTGTGTAAAATTGCATAATTATGCAACGTTGTTCCTACCATTCTGATATAAATACTATACAAATCTTACATCTATACAATATAAAGTAGTCATAGGTTTGACTTGATTGTCTTGTTAAAAAATATATATAAGCAAATAAGAAATTGTCTATATAAAAAGAGTAGAAGATATAAAATATAAAGGATATCACCATTACTATGATACTTTCTGTAAAGTTGACAATAATAGAGTTTGCCAATTTACACATACGGTCGTTAATATGCTGCTTAAAAATCTTAAAAAATCATGGGTCAGAAAAATATTAGTAGAGGGATTTATTTAAAAAAAAAATTTAAAACTCAAATAAATTATGTTCTAAAAATTTGATTATTTGATGTGAGAAATAGTAATTAGTCACACAGCTTCATGTTTGAAGAATAGAGATTAAATCCGCTAAATCTGTGCATTATTTTGTAGTGATAAATGAAAATTAAAGAGTCTCGAAATGACTTTTATCTTAAGTAACTACTCGCGAATAAATTTGTGTTTCTTGTAGAAAATAAATTTTCGAGATTTTTAATGAATGCAAAAAAATATATGTATTTCTTAAATTGTTTAAGCCACTGCAATTTTGAAGTATTGATTTAAATTCGTTTAATTCACAGCTGCATTGAAAGCAGGTAGTGCGAAAAGGTACAGAGATTTCTGATTAATACTTTAATAACATTGATGGAAAATATACGTTTTATAACCGACTATAGGAATAACTTTTAAAAAAAAAGTTTTGTTTCGACTTTCGCTGCCGATCGAATAAAACATAAAAAATTTAATATCAATGACTTAAAAATTATATTAATTCTTTGGTAAGGATTAGTTTGCCGGTGAAATGAAACAGAAGTCGATTTCTTTATTTAATTGCTATAAACCATACGATAAATGTTGTATTTTATTGTAAAATACAACATTTATCGTTTATTGATAATTTATTTATTTTATTTTATTGTGCTGGATAAATATAATTGTAATTATTATCTCAGCAAAAAATTATAAATGTCGTATGATTATTAATAATTTCACATAAGTTAATAATATAAAATTAGTGATTTCACATAAGTTCTTAATGTTGTACTCATTATTAAATTATACTAAAACTATCCAGATTATTCGTACGAAACATATTGTTGAAATCAAATTTTAACTTAAAATTAAATATTTTGAAAATATATGTTTTAAAATTACTAGTTTAAAAATTAATCAAAAAGTTGCAGTATTTATTCACCATTAAAAATATTATTAACTTATAACATATGATATGCAGTTAAGTTAAACAAATTTGATTTTTTATTATAGATATCTATGAGTTGCTTTTAGCTATTGTTTTTTATAAAAAGATAGTGTTTGAAATCACAATAAAGATAATAATATTATCCAATCACATATAAAATAAATATATACTGTAATAATATAAATATATACTTTACTTTTTTTTATGTCCAATTTTAATTTTTTTTAAAATAAGAAACACCACTCTCAGAAGTTGATAAATCTTAAATTTATTGCCTATATTTTTAATTAAACTTTAAATGAAAAAAACGATATTAATTATTTTAAATTATTTTGATATTTATCTATTTATTTTAAATAAAAAGCCAAAATTTTAGGATATTTTTAACATAAACTCCTGTTTTAAAAAGATAAATTATTTACGTTTATTTAGCCGCAAATGGTATTTTAATATTTGCGATTTTTTACTACTATATTTTAATTTTTTATCTCAAAAAATAAATTATTGCTATGATTTTAAATATTTTTTGGAAAACGCAGTTTTAAGATAATTTTCTGATGAATTCTTGTTTTATTTTAAGGTATTTTTATTTAAAAAAATCAATTTTGTGCTAATGTTTTTATTATTAATGGATCATACAAATGTTTATCAAATTAAATTGTAAATAAATAAAACTGTACTTGAAAAAATAATAAATATCAAAAATAAATTTGTGAGATGAAAAATGCGATACCATTTATTATTTTTGGGAATCAGTTAAGCACAATGTTAGTAGTAAGACACAAGCCATAATTATTATGAAATTTTCTTGCAAGGGATTGAGAAGAATATAAATTATAATCCAAAATCATTATTTTCGGTAGTATATTTTTACTTGTATTGAAACAATAAGGATCCTTAAATGTATTAAATCACTCTTTTTTAAATTATGACAATTTATTAAATATTTTGATAGCACGTTTATTACCTAAATAAAATAATCCATGAAATTGCTTAATCAAAACAGTTAATATAGTCTTGAGTTCTAACTGATCTTCGTGTGCTATTCTCAATGACTTCTTTCTATAAAATTTTTTTTTGTATACAAAAAAAATAAATAAAAATATGGTCTGCCTTAAGACATTATATTTAACTTTTGAACAACTAACTGATCAAATTTATACACTAGAAGTATTTAATTATCCTTTAACATATTTATGTATTGGTGATAAATATTACGAATACAAGCAGTAATTGGATAAAATACATTTAATTTATTAATAAGATATACAATAGTTGTGAATAATTATTTGCATTTAAAAAAACAATGACCCTCAGGCTCTTATTGAGATTTTCCGCTATGTAGTTTCAGAACTGGTTAGAGTTATAAATGCTACAGAAATATTTTAATTAAAAAGAAACGCTTGTTAGAAAAATATAATATTTAGTCAATAAATTACATTTTTACAGAGAAATTTTTCATATTTATATCATTAACTGTATATTATTATTAAAAATATTTTCACAATATCCATTGATAAAGGTGCAAACAATTAAGCTTCATCGCCAAAAAAATAGCACCATGATGTCTCGCAAAAATACATTTGCATGCGCTCGTAGGTAAGATAATAAAATTAGTTCGTCGGTTCTTCTCATGGACCGTAGGAAAAATTTAATTGTGCGACATTCCCCCTCGGGCAATAAATCTCCGCGTCGTTTTGAATGAATTAGTCGGGGATGTGCCTTTAGTTTTATATATATTTTTTATTTGTTTCCAAGCACAAAAGTGCATGCGGTATTATTAAATAATTCCGCGTTAACCCTTTCAACGAGGTGCCTTTCATAAAACCTGTTTTCGTCTAGATCACGGTGTGACACCTAAGCTTCCCTGTTGAGAATCGTATGCAAATTAGCACACACATTCTTATTAATTACGTACACGTGGATATGTGTATTTGAAGCACAGAGTTCTTAAAATAATGAATCTACTATATCAGAATATCAATATCAATACCACATCGATTTTATTTGTATTTTTATGTTTGATTTTTATATAATAGTATTGATATTTTACATCGAATTCTATAACCATTTAAGGATTATATATAAAATAATAGTTTTTAAATGTGCATGTCGCCAAATTATGTCAAATACACACTGTTTTATCGAATACAATATCTTTCTGTGTTTAGTGTACGATAGAACGACATTCATAGTGTTGATTTATGTAATATTTATGTAACTTCACAAAAAAATAACCTTCCAAACAAAAAGTTTCTTGTGTTTACGCAGCCGTGGTCGCCCCAAAACAAAATTGTCACATAGGATGCAAATGCACAAAAGGACTTTATGCAAATGTGTCGCGAAAGGCGTACAGTGAAACAAAAAGCTCCGACGCTTTGTCGAAAGCTCAAGTATGAGAACCGTAAGTTCCCCCTGTACATGTGAGGATTCGTCTAAAGATAACCTGTTTGCACCGGCCCGTGTGCATATTTTATACATTGTTTTAAAAATCACCCTAACGCACATATGTATATTGCATAATGTGCATACTCAGGGTGCCTCGAAATTCTTTGTTTCGCCGCCTTTCAAAGACTACTGAAAAAATTAAAAGATGCTTGTGGGAATCGTCGGACGAATCGTACCTTTAAAGATATTATTGTTTTTTTTTATATTACATTAATGCGCATGCATGTTTTAAATCATATTTTAGAGGGGATGTTGTTTTGTTGTTGTTTTATTATATGTTCGGAATGGTTTGTGCAGTTAGTTGTGCGACAGTCGACGGGTTAAAACGTTTGGTGAAACGTCACTTAATTGACTGGATTAATCAGGTTTAAAAATATTGATTATACCATTCGATACATAACATGGAAACATACTTAAACACTATACCTATTATAACCTTAGTATATTTATGTACATAAATTTATTTATCATTAACAATTTAAATTAGACTTTTGCACCTTTTTAACACATATATTTTATGTAAAAATAGTAATTCAATATTGCTTACTGATTAATAATATATTTTTATTTTATTATTAGAGGAAGCATTTTTTGTTTATAGATTTAGATATATGTATGTGTTTTTATTATATATCTGTATTATTATATTGCCATTTAAATTAAGTCAATAGCTTTACTATTATTATTAAATATTTAATAAATTCATATTATTTAAATGGTAAATGAATACTATTGATCTTAAAAACTTGGTTTCGAATCATATAGGTACTTTTTAGTTTATTTAGTGTCTGCAAGATCAGAATTAGTCAGTAATAAATATTTATAATTTTGATTGATCTTAACAAATTTACTCACGAATTAATATCGTAATGAATAATTAAAATCGAGCTTTTGAAATTTTAAGTTTAAATTCTTTAAGAATGAGCTATTTTAGCTCATAGAGAATATTTTCATCATTGAAGTTAAGTTGGGTTAACTTTTTTGATATTATTTGAAAGCCGTTTTTACTAAGTCATAGAGTTCATATTTTATTTTAATAAAGGTGAATAGATAATTACATATAGTATTAGTTTCAGTAAATAGATTAAAAATCCCGTCTTGATTACAATATCACTTACATATAAATAATTTTTTTAAAGAAGCATATTATAATACTTTTTTATAAATTATTGTGCTTTTTAAGAATATTATTATTATAAATAACATTAATATCCTTGAAAAAACATATTTTCGAAAATAACTCATTAAATGTTTCTTAAAAATATAATTAATAATATTAATAAAATATGCTTTCTTATCTGACTTACAATTCTAATATTAAATATTTTAACCCTTTTATATATATGGAATTATTACGACAATATGATATTACAACGTAGACCACGCTTAAGATATAATTATATTTTGATTTCAATTGTATAAATATATTTTAGATATTGTATTTATTATTCATTTTTTTGACAATGCATCTTAAGTGTCACAATAATAAAAATTAACGCAAAACTAACCTACAGAAGTAAACTCGAAACTAAGAAATTAAAAGTGTCATTTTAATAAAAAAATAGAAAATATTTTTTTAATTATAATTTTAATAAAAAATAAATTCGATTTCAATAAAATGTTTTTTTTAAATATGCAATAAAAAAATGATATGCAATAAAAAAAATTATATCTAAAAAAGATAGAATCAATATCTATTGTAGAAGTCAAAAATAATAAAGTCGCAAATAATATTATTATTATTAAATTTGTTAAAAAAATTGTGGATAACATTTAATAAATTAATTTATATAAATATTAACACAAATTTTAAGCTAGAGCACAACACGCGGCTTCGTGTTTATCCATTAGGTTTCTATTTAATTAATACTATTAAGTTTATTGAAGTACATGAATTTTGCAAGGATATTAAATATTTTATTGAATCACAATAACAATGATTTTAACTAAGGCTAGAAATAAATAATTTACGCAATACGTAAGACTATACATCGCTTAAATAAAGATAATGTAACTGAAATAAAAAATATACTATAGTTAGTTTTATAGAATTAAAAAAATATTTATTTATTTTAATATAAATATTTATATATTTTTAAAAATATTTATGAATAAATAAATACATATTAAAAAAATATTTATGGCTTTAAATATATGTAAAAAAGATTTGTAGCTTTAAATGCATTTAATATTTAATAGTTACTATTGTCTATTATAATTATTTATTTAATTTCAAATAAAAATGTTTTTTGATTATTTTGTCAAAGAAAAAGGTATACATTTTCAAATATTTTAATATTTTCAAAAAAATTCACCATAAAATCGTAGATTTCTAATAGACAAAATACACATTTCAAATAGCTGTAAAATAATATTTACATTCAGACACATCTAAGATTTCACAAAACAGCATCATATTAATTTAATATACAATAATCAGCTGCATCATTTATTATTCTGATAAATAACATTATTTGCAACTCTATTAATTTTTGGCATTTTGATAATGATTATATCTTTTTAGATGTTAATTATTTTTATTGCATATCATATATTTGCAACATGATTGTTATTTATTAGTATCTATATTTTTTATTAACTTGGAAAGTTAAATTATATTTTAAAAAAATCATTTAATTTTAATGGATTTATTTTAATAATTGTAACTTTTTCAATCAACTATTTGATACTATCCCTATAATTTAATTAAATTTAAAAAAAATGATTAATTATATAAATAAATAGTTAATTAACGATTTATTATTTTTACATAAGTGTAAGTAAGTCACAATAATGTTTTAGTATCAGGTTTATAATATCATTTATTGGAAAACATCTTATAATACATTTATTTATAAAATACAAAGTTATTTTACTGCCAATTATGATATCGACATCAAATTTATTTATAAATAAGGATTCAGATATTATACAAACTATTTTAATCTGTAATGATTATAAAATTTAAAACTAACATAATTAAATAATTTATGAAAAAAACCTTAATACTAATATAGTTTCTCTTTATTTTTTTATGAATATTTAATTTATATGAATAAATCGAAACATAATTAATACTTATATATGCATTATATTTAACGTGCGCATTTTTATGGTACACTATGTACACATTCGCAGAGTTCGAACAAATAAATTCGATAAGAGCATTTCTGACGGGGGTGGATCGGCACAAAGGGAGGTGCCTTGTTAACGCAACGAGCCGCGACAGAGAAATGCCTGATAAAATGGTGTTGGGGTGGTTTTATCGAATTTATGCGAATGCAAAGAAACTTTTTTTCGTCCATTCAAACTAAACAGGGGGAGCATTGATTTGCTCTTAGAAAATGGACGCTTCCATTAGAAATGGCGTCGGCACGCCTACACACGTTTTGGCGAAATTTCAATTTGCACAATCAAACTCCCCATTTTTTCCAATACATCTTCTTTGTTTGACTAACACTGTGAATGTATGCAATATTTTTCTTTAGTTATTTTAAATATTATAATATATATATATTATATACATACATACATACGCAACGGACAATGAAACTCGAGCCGGTCGAAACGATTGGATAAGCCAATGAACAACGTAATTAATAAAGTCATTTAATTAAGGAACCAGTGGAGTTGATATTTCAACAAAACTCGTACATAATAATGCTCACTCATTAATTTAATAAATAAATAATGTAAATAATTTTCATTATAAAATATACAGTTATGTGATATTATTTTTTTCTATGGTTTTTTTCATAGACGAATACTTTTCTTAGATATGCAATAAGTGCCAATTTTTATTTTATTATTTTACGTCATCAATTATAATTTAAGAATAAACATACCATACATATCATAACTTCGTATCTAAAAAAATTTGATAGTACTTCAATCAGCACAATAGATCAGTGACATAAGTAGATGACTTGTCTATCGTGTCCTGGAGATCAGAATTAATGATTAGTACAATTAAATTATAAATTAGATCGATCATTACAGACAACGTTTTCTTAGATTTTCCTAATCTTAATCTAATCTATATATTGATATTAACAAAAGATGCATGAAATGAATATCGACATAAAAGCTGGACAGTGCTGATTTGAAAAAGGGTGATGCTTTCTGGTAAAAGTAAAATATATTTAATTATATATGGATGGAGCGCAATACGTTTGTCGTCAAGGTGGCGAAAGATATCAAATGTTTAGAGGGTGCTTCTTATAATTCGAAATGGAAGGTATCCATTTCTTCAAAATGAAAGGTATCCACTTTATCATATTTGGAACAGAAGGACCATTTATATAAAAGTGATTAATGAAAATAGTCAGTAAAGTGATTATTTTATCAATTTGATAAATTCAGTATAGATTATATAATAGAATATTTCAGAATATAAAAGTTTGCATTTTTAAATGCTATTGTATGTTTCGGTGCTATTTTAATTAAGCATATTTTTTAAAGAAGGCACTTAGTACCGATTTTATTTCAGTGCATAAAATTGTATCACGTATCCACAACATAGCAGAGTTGATTTCTAATTAAATTATCATGTAGTGTTTAATGTGCGTGAAACTATATTTTTATAAATAAACTTTTTTATATTTATTTACTCTCACGCTACCGTAACAAGAAAAATGCAAGAGGGGTAAGAGAGCAAGATTGCAAAGAATGCGTACAACTTTTTTAATCAGCGAAAAACTTTAATTATGAAATATTCCCCTCTTTGTTACTCACACAAACACTAGCTAAAAAGTTTACCAATACATACTAAGATTCCCGTTCAGCAACCTTTATTATTTGCATTGCGATATACTCACGAAAGACGTTAATGCAAATATCTTATGTATTTGCTAAAAATATGTAATTAATCCGAAACTCGTTGCCTTATTATAATTTATCCGATGTTCACTTTGATATTTCAAGCTCAAAGTAGATATCGGCTTACTTATCGTCTAAGAAGGGGGTTTGATTGTTGAAAAAAATGCCAAAAGAGGGGAAATAAGCACGCAAGCAATTACTAGCAGAGCCCCTTGTAGGTCTTCTCAGTCTATGTGGGAGAGGAGGCAGGCATCAATTTTCTAGTTACTTGAAGCCTGATTAAAAGCTTTGAAAAATTTGAATATATATTACAGTTAAAATAGAAATAAAAAGTTTGACAGGCAGCTTGTAAAAATTCCAATTATCCAATTAAGTTTTTATATACCTATAATAAAATAGCATATTGAGCTTCGTTTAATTATAAATTTATTGTTACTAAGTAATCATTTAATTTCATGATTTTGCGCATTATTGGATTTCTAAGAACTTTGCCAATAATTGTTTTATATAATTTAAATACGGGAGGTTTTATTACGATTTATAAAATTGTATTAAACCTTATCTATATAGCTTAAAAAATGCGTTTATCACAATGTATTATTTTGATTTTAATTATTTAACTTCATTTTTTTGACTTAAATATATCATTGATAATATATTATTAAGTATTTATTTTGATAAATAAAAACCATATTTTTATCACTTTGTTAATTTTTTGGTGACGATAATATTATTAAAAATAAAATTAGCAAAATTTTTAAAGTGAAGTAGGAAATACCTATAATGCGCCATTTATAAAATATTTTAATAAACATTCTACATCAATATATTTTGTAGAAATTTGTATAATGAAATTAAATAAAATATAAAAATATTTTCAACAAGAAGATATTTAAATGCCTATTTTAAAAATATTATATAGAATATACTATAAAAATCAATTTTATTTTAAAATAAAAAATCAAAAAGTATTTCACAACCTTTTTTCTTTTATGAATATAATTAAATTATACATATATTATACATAAATTTATTACTTTTTATATTGTTTTGGGTTATTTTATTATTAAGACTATTACTATACGTCGTATATACATATTTAAAAACGCCTCTGACAAGGTTTGTTATTATTAAAAAAAATTGTTGGACCTCGATTGCTCGGATGATTTAACTCGGGTATTTTCGAGTTATCGAACGGTCGATTGTCAAAAGAATATTTCACTCCTTCAGGAGTTCCTCAAGAGTCCAACCTATTAACCTTCTGTCTTTCACCAAAATGGTGGAAAAATCTCTCGAAGCGGGATTTCAAGTAGACGTCGTATATATAGATTTTGAGCAGGCCTTTGCCAAGGTTCATAGGTTATTATTAAAAAACTTGTCAAACCGCGGTTTCTCGGATGATTTAACTCGGTTATTCTAGAGTTATTTGAGCGATCGTAGAGTTTGTAGCCTCTGGCAACCGATTGTCGATAAAATATTTGGAGGTTCCTCAGGGGTCCAACCTGGGCCCTCTGCTTTTTATGTTATTTATTAATAACATAAATAAAGCAGGTACTCAAGTTTTCTTATGTATGTAGATTTGAAATTGTTTATATGCATTTGCTCTGTTGCGGACTCATTGTATTTAATTAGTGATTTAGATTCTCTATGGAGATGACTCTGTTCTTTAGTGTAGGAAAGTGACTTACTGTGGCATTGTTTTGATCCTGTTTGGAACATTTTGGCTAAAGAAACTTCCATTAAAGATTTAAGAATTACTCTTAAGAGCAAGTAAATGTTCTCTCTACATGTAAATCATCCAAGATGTTTCGCTTTGCTATGAGGAACGCGTTTCACTTTGACGATCTGTCAATTATTCGCGTTCTCTATGAAATTTTAGTTCGCAGCATTCTTGTATCGTGACCTATAATTTGGATTCCTCGAATAACCAAATATTCCTTAATCGAAAAAATTCAGAAAAGGTTTTTGAGATACATTTAATCAAAAGGATACTTCATTAATATACGTTCTTGTATTCCAGCGTCTTCTTTTAGGAGCGTTCTGATACGTTTCGCTGAGTTCTTTTAAGTATTTCTTTGAACTATTGAAGAGTGCTATCGACAGTCAAACTATTTTTGGAGAATTCTAATTTTAATTTCCGGAAAGTTTTTGAGAATCACGATCGCGTCCTCTTTTGCTATTCGTTAGAGACAGGACTCGCCTACGGGTGTCGCCATCTGGCTCCTTAATACTGGTCTGATTCATATCATTTAATTTTAATATTTTATGATATTTTTCTTTCTTACTATGTATTATTTTTTATTTTATTTGCATTATATTTTTTTGTTTATTTTTATAATACTATTTATTATATTTTTGACGCATTAGGGTAAATTATTAGGTCACGACAGTTTTAATTTAATTTTAATAAATATGATTTTTTGTGTCACTAATTGCTAGTTTTAGAATTTTTTTATTGCAATAGATAAACACAACACATATATCAAAATAATAAAAACAAAGCTTTAAATCGATTTTAAATATTTTTGCGGTCAGTTAGAGAATTAAATAACTAAGTGTCTCTTAAAAAATATAATACAGTATATTAATTTCTAAAATGTTACCGAATATTTTTCAATTATTGTATTTTTTAATATCAATACTACATATGCGCTGTTTCAAAATTTATACACCCAGAAACAGTTGAATTGTAGGGGTGTCAAAAAAACTCGATCCTTGCCATCAGCTTAAAATAATTAAATCTCGGTGTTTGACATTCACTTCGGATCGGTATTTATCTAAGCACATAGCTTTTACCTCTGCAAAAATATACCATACCACCTTCCTAATGCGATGCGAGGAAACCCTCTCGAAAAGGGTAGAGGGAAAATGAAAAATGGCCGACACTCTCCACTAACACCACCCGGCCACCACCACCCGCAGACGCCGACGCCTTCTCTTCGTTTCTCACCTCCCCCCCCCCCCCACACCCATCACCCTTAACACGCGAGCTTGTTATTTTGCATCATAGGAGAGCGGTATGGGGGTGGAAAGGGAGTAAGCCATAATGGAGGGATAAATATGCTAAAAAATAGGGGAGGACCATCGTCGTCGTCATAGCTCTCACTAGCTGACGATATAGTGTACTTTTTAAATGCTCTTTAAAGCTGACTATAAGAAATAATTAACGCTTGGCAAATAATTACATCGTTAATTTATAATATATACCATATAAAAAATGATAAATGTTAACTTGACAAATTAATAGTACATCTATTTAATAATTGATCCAAACTATAATAATATATACAATTACCAAATCTATCAATATTTCAGGTGTAAGTTATTTCTTAGATCAAATTTCGTTGATGATATTTACATACACATACGTATAATATAAGCTTAAAATAATATCACATAATAATGAATTTTTTTATGTATTGGTTAATAAAATATGCTTTAGATAAAGAACTGCAATAATATTTGATATGTTTTTATATTAATATAATATATCATATCTAGACTTTATGTAACATACCATGAACATTTACTTTTGATTAATTTTACACATTTAAATAGGTATATAAATTATAGTATATTAATTAACTTATAAGCAATGATTGCATGATATTTTGTGTACATCTTAAATATCATTGAATCTATTGCCCACATTATTGAGTGCTTGTATTACATTATTACATATTTATCTACTTTCTATATATGTTTTTTTATAGGATATGCTTTAGATGGTTCGTGAGATGGCAACGTAATAAGTACACCTAGTTAACCCTTTGGTTAATATGTAGTTAATTTCCTTTAGCTGGTTCCTAGTTCGCATTAAAAAATATATACTAGTCTGTGCACCAAAAATGTTTTAGTAGCACTGCTTTATATGGCGCACTTGAATATTTTTTTATTAAAGAAAGTTTTAGTTTAGTAATTTTTGGGACAAAAGTTCCTGCTCTTGCTTTTTTAGTTACAAATCCACTTTGAGATGCAAAGATGTTGAAAATATTTTTAAGGCAACGAATAGCTTAGATTCTATGATTTTATAATTTGCACCAAAAATTACGTTTCATCGAATATATAGAATTCTAAACCTTTGCTAAATCCAGTTTTTTATTATAAAAGTCGAATTTAAATTAAAAGGATTGACAAAGATTTTATATATATATATAGTTAATAAAGCACTGAAAATTATTTTTTAAATATAAATCTATTTTTATATATTTTTTCAATGTAGGTACATGAAAAATGTTTGATAATCCATCATTACCATAAAGTTATTATTTCTTTGTAGGAGTAAACCGCGTCCCCAATCCTTGCCGCTCAAAGGGGAACCTTTCATCTTGGGAGAGATGTCTTCATTCCCAACTCCAATTTTCTTTCGTCCCCAGCGTTTCCTCCCTTTTTTCTATATATTTTTCACATAATTGAATATCTTCGAGGCGAATTTTAGGCAACTTGTATTCGAAGTATGTCTCGTTGGGATGAAAGAAAAACGCTGACAGAATTTTAAATCGCTTTGATTGGATATACATTATATAATATATTACAATCACTCATATTTTTTTTAGTATATAAACATTTTTTTATATAGTTCACCCCAAGTATATTCACTCATCCGTCAATTAGCGGCGTCAGGTTGAAAAAACACACAACAAGTCAATCGAATCATCAAGAAAAAATCAATTGAGCACTGAATGACGGTATTAAAATAAAAAATAAACACAAAAACGACCCTTTTCGGTGGCCGAATGAAAAAAAACCGCATTGGGGATGTTCTACCCCCGGCGGTACTCAAATCTGTTTTTATTAGTGAAAAAAAGTTCGCACCTGTGAAAAAAAGGTTGAGTGCGTGTCGGCGGGTATTTTTTTTATATATAGAAAGACCCTAGGGTCGTTCCCTAGACGATCATTTTTTATTAGAAAAATTTCGCACTAACCATTTGTCAATAGTTCAATAAGTGTGATGTATTATTACGCGCACAAAGGTTAAATAGATCTACCTGCCTCGAAACGTGATCGATTGTTAATGCTTATAATGGATCAATACACTATGAAATTATCATGAGAATGGTATTAGCATATTTAAGATAGTAAATAGAACGCCAAATAAAATGATATGATTTTGTGGTGGTATTCGTTTAATATGACATCCGATAGGTTTGTTAATGAACTGTCATTAAGTTTGGACATTTGAAAGAGAATACAAAGGCTAAAAATAATGGTATTCGAAAACAGCATTAAAATATTAAAGCGAGAAAGCTTGTGTTAAATAAATATTTATACAAATATATACATATATTTATCTTTAGCTATATTTAAGCTGTTTTATAAGCATTTTGATAATATACAAAATTTATTGTATATCATTAAATACCATATGCATTTTAGTAGTAAATATTAATATTGTTTGCCTTAGTTTTATTTATAATATATACATTGATTATATTATTTTTATCAAATAAACAAATATTATATTAGTAATACAAAATTAATTTCAATTAACTTATTATTTTTAGATCAAGTAAATAAGAATAATTCATTAAGACCATATTTTTAACAACGCTAAATATATTTTTAAATTAATAGGTATATTATACATCGATGAAAATAACTTGAAATAAACTCTCTTTAATTGTTTCGCTTTTTTCTTTATCCTAAAAGTTTGACTGTTTTGTAATGAAATACTATTTTTAAAATGATTGAATTGAGGTTTATTTTAAACGCCAAATTTTCTTATAGAAAAAATATTTTTTGTGATATAAGCGTTTTTTTTAGATCCATTTAATATTTCTAAATATAAATTGATTTAATAATAAATAAGTTAATTTAGGTAAATATAAAATATTTAAACCATATAAAATTTTATTGATATTCCGTCGAAGTAGAAGGGTGACTTGTCTTTCAGTTAATTTCTATTTATATAATATATAAAATAATTATTTAACAGTAAAATTAAAAATACATGTATGCTAACTTATTCAGGCTGCGGCCAGTTAAAACGAGGCGACGAATGAGTTAAACTTCGTCCTATGTTCAGATTTATGGCTTATATCGCCATAACGTTCACGAGTTCTAGAAACTTATAATAGTACCGGGTAATATTTAATCGTAAATCATATATTTTATGATTTTATATTTACATACAAACTTTCTATTCTATTTGCATAATATTTATTCAACATTTGTTCAAATTAATATATTTAATATTCCCAAAAATATATCATATAATATTATATAAATATTTTAAGCCCCACAGCACCCATAAAGTAGACCCCGTTATATAACATTTTCCTGACCTTAATTATCTGACCCGGGTTACTCGCCCAGCTGCCCGTTACAAAAAAACTCTCACAATGACCTCTCGCCATTATACTTTTGTTAAGCCCGATGTACTCTTATTATGCAAAGAATTCTTTTCAGCATCGTCCCCTTATTATCTTTTTTTTAGTACCAAGTTTTGTTATCACTGCCAGCACCCAGTTTGACCTGAAATATAATTGTGTTGCATGTTTGTTTGCGGATGCTGTTTGAGAATTTTTTTATAGGCCTAAAATGTATGATGTAAAATATATTATTATTTAAAATAATAAATAATTTTTAAATATATTTTATGTAATGCATAATAATCGAAGCTAATAAATATAATTTAAAGGTCATGAAAGCATTTAGATAAGCTCTTGAAAAATATTATAGAAAGTATTTTTTATGTTGTATAAACATAATGGAAAAGATGCATAATAAATGAGCTTAATGCTTATTTTAAACTTTACGATTAATTAGAAGGCGTATTTAGTAGAATGTAGATACTTCATTAAAATACATACAATAGTAAAAGTTGTGCTAATCCCATATTTATATAAATACGCATTATTTATCCACATATACCTAGGTACATTTCAAATGTAGTTATGTGTAAGTAATCCTCGTAAGTCCTTGACATGAGAACTTTAGGGACGCATACGTGATTGAAGCCTAGTTAAGTATGCATATTCCTGAAGGGTTGGAACAAGGGTTCAAAAACGTGTCTCATCAGATGCTTTCACATATTCTTATGCATATTTAAAGATGCCGCTTGATATTGTTTCACTTTTTTGTGTACGCATGCAATTTATGAACCCTTTTGACGATTTTTTGCACCTAACTATATATATGATAATTTATTTTTTATTGAATTATTTGTGAATATATTGCTATGCTATAATATCATATGGTGTGGTGTAAGTTATGTTGGATGAAACGACCATTTCGGCACTTGAACTTGACCGACTTTCAAAGTGGACAGCTTAACGAGCAACCCGTTTTGTAATGCAGAGAGAGAATCGGTTTTAACCAGGAGCTTGTTATTTCGCATAAATACGCGCAAGAGAGAAAGCTTTCGGCTTTTGAAAGCACGACGGCAGATGCTAATAGTATGCAGGACGTATATGCCAAACTGGTTTTGCGACATTCTCAGGCGTAAAAAACTATAACACATATTGTTGTTAAAATGTCATTGTAAACAATCTAAGATTATAAACTAACAATTTGAGTTATAAAAAAATATTTATATCAACTGTAGTACTACTTTTCTTGGAAATATAAAACTAAAAAATAATTTATTACATTAATGGTCTATTTTATTATTTAAATTATATAAATCATAAATCATTGCAAATTTAGTAAATATAAAGTATATCACTAACACTTTAATTGGATTTTTTGATTTGTTATTATTACACTGTAAGATAAATAATAATATGTTCAACCTTTTTAATAAGATTATTATGAATTAAAATTAATTTTACATGTTGACTATTATTAAAGATGAATCAATTATTAACCCTTTGGATGCCGGGCATTTTTGGAAAAATGTTCCAGAACTGCCGGGACTTTTTATTAAATAATTAAAAAGTCAAAATGTGTATTTTAGTTTGTAAACATGCTGTCGCGGCGTGCGACGCTGTCTACAGTGAACTTGACCTAATTAATGATGAATATGCGATTGTGTGTTATTTTAGTTCTTATTTGCGCTGAATAAGAGTCATTATCGCATGACGTATTAAAAAATACGAGATCTGAGCGGGCGAACAACAACCAGGAATCAATAACAATGGTATATAATATGTTATTTATTTTTATAATGTAAATAAAACTTTTCGTAAATTAATAAAATATAATATTTTTAAATAATATATGTATGTATATATATATATATATATATATATATATATATATATATATATATATATGTATATATATATATATATATATATATGTATATATATATGTATATATGTATATATATATGTATATATATATATATATATATATATATATATATATATACATATATATATATATATATATGTATATATATATATATATATATATATATATATATACATATATATATGTATATATATATATATATATATATATATATATATATACATATTATTATATATATATATATACATATATATATATATATACATATATATATATATATATATATATATATATATATATATATATATATATGTATATATATATATATATATATATATATATATATATATATATACATATACATACATACATATATATATATATATATATATATATATACATATATATATATACATATATATATATATATATGTATATATATATATATATATATATATATATATATATATATATATATATATATACATATATATATATATACATATATATATATATATATATATATATATATATATATATATATATATATATATATATATATACATATATATATATATATATATATATATATATATATATATATATATATATGTGTGTATATGTATAAAAATAATGATTATAATATATTTATAACATATATTTGAAAAAAATGTTATAAACCCCTGAAGCAATTACCCTACAGACGGTTGAAAATGTATTGGATACTACGATTTCGGAGCCGTCGGATCCGGCAGTTCTCGCTAGTGTAGCGAAAGCCGATATATCGGATTTCGGTAGCCAAAGGGTTAAAACTGGTTTACAAGTTCGCAATACAAAACATGGTTTAAAGCTTCTTTCGTGATCAAGTTAATAATAGTAATTAAATTTATTATAAGAAAGTAGCTCTTAAAAATAATTGTTTATTTTTCATTTTATATTTTATATTTTCAGTGAAATAATGACATTATTTATTCTTCGTTCATTAACTTGCATCACTACTTAAATAATGACAATTATTTCTTGAACTAACAAATTGATTGGCGCAAGTATTACTAGTTTTTAACCAATTAGTTGCTAGTACTATTAGTTGTTTGTATATATTACAGTAAATGTATATTTTTTATTGCGTTTCAGTGAAATCATATTTGAATACACTTTCACTGGTAGATATATATTTCTATAAGTGAAAATAAAATTTCATTGAGAGGTGCTGGTGCACGTGAAACGTTCTTTAACGTGTTTTTTTTTAAAATAAAAACGAGTTAATGCCTATTACAATATTAAATAAACTTTATAGCACTACTACCGTGATAAGTTTATAATAGGTGACATATCTCCTATTAAGGCCGCAACTTTCAGACCAAAACCTAACCCATCACAACTTATCGTAATGAAAGTTTTAAATCTAATAAAGGTTTTTGCACTTTTATTAGGTAAAGTTAATTTGGTCGATTTGTTTAGCTTAATTTTGAAGTTGAACAGAAGTGTACGTTTTGCACATGTCAACTATAGTGAACCAGTGAATTTATATTTTTACTGCCGCTTTAGTGAAATTATATCTGAATAAATTTTCACCGATGGATATACAATACATATATGATTTTTCTACCAGCGAGAATATAACTGAACTAATATTTCTTAAAAGCAACATATATTTAATTAATTAAATAATGTTTTAAGCTAGTAGAAACATATAACTACTGGTGAAAATGTATTCGGATATGATTTCACTAAAACGCCAGTAAAAATAATAATTATTTGAACGAAATAACCGTTTAATTGATTTTAATACAAATTAAAATAAAAATTCATCCATATTTAATGGTAAATTATATAAGAACATATTTTAAAGTTGTCCTTTAAATCTAATTCTAATTCCAATATTTTTAGCCTAAAATTTAATTATGTATTTTAGAAATATCGTTATTAAAATTATTTATGTGTATTTAATTTTTATTTATTGTAAATATTCCGTTGGAAAATAATGAGAATATGCTTAAATCAGTCTTTAATTCAGTAACATAAGTTGTATTAATTATAAACTATTATTACAGCACAAAATAAATATAAATCATAATGTATGACCTAGCTTAATTATATTTTACTAGCTGTCGGTACCTCACTATCGTGAGGTACCGATAGCTAGCGAGTGTGCGAATACCGGACCCTCAACTTTTTGGGTTTTAAATATAATTTTTGCTTCGTTCTGATTTTTTAAAATATTTTTTAAAATTTAATGGTTCAAATTGGACATTACTATTAAGGATTTTCAATAATAGACAAAATAGTTCAATCTATAAAAAACTACTTAACATTTTCAATTCATTTGAAAATAGGTTTACAACTTGACTAAATATTTCCAGAAGAAAACATTTGATATTATTTATTAGATTTACAACGTTAGATTTGATCGTTATATCGAAACTTAGATATTTAATGATAAATCTAAATATTGTATATCATTTATGAATAGGTTTAAAAGTTGGCTAGATAATAATAAATTAAAAATTGTACTATGAAATTTCAATACAGCGAAGCTCACGGAACCAATGAATAAATTTTGGTGTACTGAAAATTCGTTATATTGAATGTAAGGAAGATGATATATTTTTATTTTATTTTTAATTACTATATTACTACAGCATCAAAATAACCTCTTATAAGGTTGACAGATCGTTTTTTGTCCTTGTTTAAGGAAAATGTATGAAACACAATAAAATTTGTGAAAAAAATGTTTTATAAAAAAAGTTTGAGGGTCAACGAAACACCTGTAATGTCGCTTTTGAACACATCTGGCACACGCCAAGTCAATGATGAACTGAATTCTTAGAAATATTTTGTCAAGTTATAACGTCATTCTTAAATTCGGAGCAAAATATTTTGTTATACTGAGATTAGTCTTCATTACAATGAAAACATTTTGTATGAAAGTTTTTCGGGGACAAATTAAAGATTCGTTATACTGGGAATTTCGTTATTTCGGTATTCGTTACAAAAAAATATCATTGTATTATTTTTTAAAATAGGTTTGTAACTTTACTAAATATTAATAAAACAAAAAATAGCAAAATGTTTTCAACATAAAAAATAATATTGAAACGTAACATTTTGTATCATTTAAAAGTAGGTTTACAGTTTAATAAATAATAATAATAAATAGCATCGGTTACACATCCGCTCAAAAATATTACTGATATGAAAAAATATTTTGTTACACCTTATTAACGCAACAACACAATAGATCATATATAGTTAGTGCAATGTGAGTGATTATAAGTCATTGATTGTGTTTTAGCGTATTTTAGGTGTTTGAGTGTCAGTTTTAACGCTGCATAACACAATTTTATCATAAATTTAAATTTTCGTAACAAAAAAGTTTTTTGGTGACACCATAAGTTACTTTATAATTAAAAAAAAAAATTCTATGTTTTATGTGTAAATATAAAAGTCAGTTTTTATTTACATTTACTAATTAGAAAGAAACAATAAACTAAAAATATCAAGCATCTAATCTGTTACTTTAGACCAAAAGTGCGCTTTAAAAATATTAATAATTTTGAAACCTTTGTCTTTTTTGATTAAAAAATATTTTGATTTACATATTTTTTAAAGTAAATGTTTTTCTGCGCAGCATTATATATTTTAATAATTCATGAGTGTAAAAAGTTTTCACTATATTCAAAATTAATAATAACCTAAAGATATTTAAAATCTATAATAAATTATTAATATTTAAAATCCATAATAAAATAAAAAATATTTTTAATGTTCAAAAAAATATTTTGAATAAATCTTGAAATTTTATTCTGAAACTTTTAATTTAAATAATATTTAAATTAGTGTTATAAATTTTTGTGTAGTTTACTTTCAAAGGCGTCAGTAAGAGGGATTTTTGCAATATTAGTTGGTTGGTAATGAAGAGTACTTATTTTGCAACTTTGCCCCTTTTTGTTGAAAATATTTTTTAAAGCAACGTTTTAAAAATTCTCTAAAAACTAAAACTTTAAATTGCCAACGTTCGCCAAAATTTAGGTACATATTTTTTCTGTATAGAGAAGCTAATACATATCCACATTATTTATATTATATTTTAAATCTATAAACTAAAAAAATATTTTAAAAAACATTTTTTTTAGTATTTTATGAATTTTATACATATTTTAATATATGTTATACAATTTAAATCGTTAAAATCAATTTCGATCGGTAAAATAAATTTAGTTCGTTCTCAAGTGCGGGACTTCCCAAATTTGCTTACATCTGACAGCTGTCACATCTGGTAAGCGCTCGCTATGTCGCTGCACCCGCTGCGAATTATGTTGTAATCGCGGCACTTTCCTTTCAAAGTGACAATTGAAGATGATGCAAGTGATGCAGCATTTGAAATTATAGACAAAACTATAAATTGTGGGTGTGCCAGTAAGTGTTTGGTTATAAATGAATAATATAACACGGTTATTCTAACAATATTACTATTGACTTTCCAGGATCTAATATTAAAAGACAAACAGCTGTGATTTGGCAATTAAAGGTATACGTACCGAAGTTAATTAAACATACTACCATGCTAGTAATAATATAAAATATATGACATATTGTGACAATTTTGTAGAAGATGAAGAGATGCCAATCTACGTGTTTAATCCTCTACAGTACATCCATCAATTTTGTTCTTCGGTTGTCGTTTAAATTTAATTTATGGATTACATTAGTAGTAATAGTGTGTTCAATGTTTACTCTTGATAAGAGTCTTATTGTTTTTTAATTATTTTTCAGAAGCAATGATGGAACAATTTGATGACCTATATGGCTACAACATAGAATTGGTATATATAAACAAAGAGTTAATCTTCTCATGTTGAAGTCACTGTCAGCAAGTATTATCTTTTTATAAAGAACATACTACATAAGTTTGATGTAACTGAATATCTTAAATTTGGCTATTCAGAAAGAGGAATTATGGCACAGAACAAAAATTGTACATATTTTGCCACATCGGAATTAAAAATAACCCACTCTTAGATATTTTGGCTATCGATTATTCCAGGTATGCAATCACATATTTATAATCATTGTAAAATGTCGTTTATTAGATAACATCCAAGAAACTATACATTTATAAGCTGTCCGACAGCGCCGATTTGATCGACATTAACTTTCAATCCTCACATACTAAGGATATATTACACGTCCATGTTTAAAACATAACTGGTTAATTTAAAATTCTTAAAATCTAACGTATATATGTATTAAATCGGAAAGCAATGATGATGTTAATGTAATATAAAAGTAAAACTCACTTTTCGGCCTCGGAGCCCGGCGACGGGATTTCAAAATTTGAAGATTTCATTACAAAGATTGTTTTATGATTGTTTATCTAATTTAATCAATGTATTCTTCTTATCCTCAACACATTATGTTAATATTTAATTTTCATAGTTATAACACACCTAGTTAATTTGCAATCCGATTATTTATAAAAGCAAAAACTCACTTTTAGGCCTCGGAGCCCGTCGCCGGGAATTCAAAATTTGAAAATTTCATTACGAAGATTATTTTATGATTGTTTATCTAGTTTAATCAATGTATTCTTCGAATCCTCAACGCATTATGTGTATATTTCATTTTTATTCAGTCAAATGACGAATTAATGAAAATTATTGTCGCGTAGCAAAATTTTATTATTAAATAATAATTATTTAAAAGTGTTGTCACGGTACTATCTATTTGAATTTGAATGCTTATTTTTCATTGGTCGACGCTATTTGAATATTTGAATGCTTATTTTTGATTGGTCGAAACAACAGAACGCATTACCGGCGGCTCGAAAATCAATCGGAGCAAATTCAATTTTTATTTTTATTTTGATTTATTATTATAATTCCTTTGTTTACGTGTATTGTTACACACCGTTAATACAAAGCGATACGATTTACAGAGTAGATAATTGAACGGAGAATGTTTCGTTTAAAGTTATGCGCGTCCGGAAGCGACGACGGCTTAGAACAATTATATATAAGATTAAAAAATCTACTGTCAGACTTGAAATTGTAATTAAAGTAAAAAACATTACATATGGGATTCGAACTTGAGTCTTTCGGGAATTAGTTACTGACTGATACCATTGAAAGAAGGAATAGCGTAGACCGTAACGTTTCAGACTAGTAACTCTTAGGTTGCGCGTTCGAGCCCCGGCAGCGGCACTCAAATTTTTATTTAAAAAATGCTGCAGTGACATATATTGATTACAAAAATTGTATAGTATATAATTATTAATACAGATTTACAGATTTTCAGTCTGGTCGTTATTACTTACTTGTATGTATTCATTATATTCGATTGACTTACTAAGTTGGTGCAGATTTACCCATTTTAACGCATTGGGCTTACGCCTGTTAGGTAACAATGGAAGATTTAATAATATAAAAAAAATTTTGTGCATCCCAAATAAATACAGTGTTCAAAATTATGTTATTGATATCATTAAAATATATTTAATTTATTCCTACAAGATTTTTACTAATTGTGATATAAAATAATGAGAAAACTTATATTATATTTATATTTGTTAATAACAGGTACAATTTCAGTTTTCTAAAAGTATTTATTCCATTATATTTCAAATATATTTTTTTAATATTAAAAAAAAATATATATGTTCGTTGGTTCAAACAAAAAGCTCCCATGAGTCTCATAACTGCAAAATGCAAATAAAACGATTATATGATATTAATAAAATGTACGTAGCGCTTTTTACGACTCTTTTCTGCAGACTTTATCTACTATGTACTCTATATGTATAAAAAAACTTTTTCCGAGAGGGGAAAAGGGAAAATAAATTTGCTCTGAAGCGAAGATAGCCGCGCCAAATTAAAAGTCTATCATAATTTGTATGTCGAACTAAGTGGAATGGTCTGAAAAAAGTCACCCTCACCCTCAGCGTGTGCAGAATTGAATATAAAAAAAATCATAGAGAATAAGGCGGATCTAAAGTGAAAGTCTCCCCCGCCGAAAAAATCAAACGTCAGGGGTGGATGGTAGAAAAAAATGGCAGCAGCAAAAAACTTTCACCCCTCGGAAAAATATGAAAAGGACTTGATAGAGTTGACATAACATTACCTATGCCACCCCCACTCACCCTCAGTAAAATGCACCTTAAGGGGGAAAATAGTACCTTCCATGATGCCAACGAAAAGCCACTCCCTTTTCGTAGTGAATTTTTCCCGCATGGTAATAAAAAACGCGAGAGGTAGCCGATCTGTCGATGTAGAATGACGGAAAATGTATGGGAGGGTAAGGGTGCTTATGTCGTTTTGCTTTCAGGGCGAGTTGGACTTAAAACGTTTTAAAATGGCGAATAAAAAATCGACGCCGCGTTTGGTGGGTAGGTTGGTAGTGGGGGCCGGAAGAGCGACGCGATTGGCTGCTGCCGCCACGTGAGCGACAAGGAGGAAATTGCGGAAAGCGAACAGCACTATGGCCGAACGATGTTTCTGGGAGTCGTTACGCAGAAATTTTTATTTTTTATTTTAAAACAATAATAGATCTTTACCCATAAAACCATTTTCTCTGGTAAATATTATAACTTATTGCTTAGGAAAAACACTGCTACATAGTAAGTCGCCTACAATTTAAAAAGTATTAAAACATCAGAATGCGTTAAATGAAGTATATAAAAAATTAACATATACTAAGTAGTTAGTGAGATACAAAACTAAAATCAAAATCTGTGTATCACTAATATATTTAATTAATTATCAACTAATACTATACCTTACAATTAATAAATTTTATTAAATTATTTATTACAAAATATATCCGTGAAATTAGGAAAATCTAGGAAAACTTAATCGGTGGCGATGATCAATCAAAATTTTAATAAAATAATAATCACTTATTTTGTTCTCCCAGACACGATATAAATTGAGTTCATATGAGATTTGAGTCATCATAATTAGGATGACATAAAAATAACGAGCATACAGATTATTTCATATAGAAATGTATAAAGTATAACTATTTGCCAAGAGTAAATCTATTCATCGACCTTTATAATACTTTAAATTTATTAATATAATTATTACACGAATTTTAGATGAACTTGTAAAATAAATTAATTTTACAGCGCTTTTTATTCTACTACTACTTATTCAAATAAACTAATTAAATTTTTAAGGAAAATTTTATTGCTTCAGTCTTCACAAAGCACGGTTATAAATTTATTTGTGTTAGAAGTTGTATGAATTATTTGCAGCTTCTAATTAAAATCTTCTGAATTACATACTCAAAAAAAAACAAATATGTTTAAGTTGTTTTATTTCGTAGTATTAGTACTCGTACTCAAAAAACGTACTCAAAAAAATATATGTTATGAGAGCAACTATTAGAAGGCTATTTATAAGTTTCATAATTTGAACGGTCATTTTAGCCATAAATTTATTATAAGTTTAATAACTAAGCCAAAACTAATTGATCATGTAGTTTATCTTTGAGCTTTACGAATGCCTTATAAAAATTTTTAATAATAAAAAAGTCAATTCAAGTTCTTTCATTGTATTATTATAATGACACAACACTATTTTAATATACAAAGTAATATCATATGTTTAGATATGATTTGTTTATGCAAACTCAGCAAATGTATGTTTTAAAATAATTTATTACAAAGGTATATAAATATTTAAATTTTTTAAATACAATCAACGCCTTTTTCACCTTTTAAATTTAATCTATATTTCATATTTTTTTATTTATTATTTTATTGTAAAAGTTTGTAAATTTATATTCTGGATTATTTAGGTTTTAAGAATTTTATAATAAAATAGAAATACCATTTTTTTGAAAATCAGTCTTCATATTTAAAACGCCTTATGAATTTTGAATGCTATAAAAATTATATAAAATAATATTCTGTATAATTTTTATACGTCCTTCAAAAACATATATTTTCTAAATAAAAAAAACAACACTGAAATCATGCAAGTAAGTGCTGCATAAGCTAACCCTTAATATATTTGTTTTATATTATGCGATCTGAACTATGTGTTTAAATTTTATTCGTAAAAATAAAATTTATAATTTTAATTTTTTCTGAGAAGATACCGTTTTACAAAAAAATAATATGCAACCAGATGTTGAACATAATTTATAAAAATGCTGCTAAATGTGATGCCATAGTTTGTGGCAATCGCGATCGACCAGTCGACCGCGAAACTATTTGTGATCGCCCGCGTTTTAATATGATATATAATATCTCGTGCTTATACTTTTTTCTAAACAAAATAATAGTTTTAATCCTAAAATAAATTAAATAAATATAATAATAATAATACTGGATTATTTCTATTTATTTTTTTACTTAAAAAAATAAACAACACAATAAAATTTTATATAACGGACTTTTACTGTACTTAAATCAAAGTTTTAAGATGCATGATACCTTTTTATGAAATTAGGTTATTGTAAATAATTATTATTAAAATTAAAAAAAATCCTTAGAGTTCAAAATTTTATAACTTGTCTCTAGTATTGTTATAACATATACATAATATAATTACTTTAGCATTACGCACTTATTATTTTTAGTTTTCAAAAATCATTTCCAATTACTGACCTAGCACGGCCATTGTTTTCTCAATGATCATTGGACAAACCTTCAATTTCAAGATTTTTTTTTAAATATATATATTATTACGAATTTTATTTAATTAAACAAATTAAGTATACGAGAGTTTCTCATACTTAACAATGCAAATTTTAATTTTAAATATAATACCCTGCTCTGTGTTCTTACCGCGAGCAATCCACTGCCAGAGGGGCAACCGAAATGCAAATGTTTGTAAGCACGAAGCGTATTTTTTTTCACCGTTCGTACGCTGCAAGCACTTGATAGTTATTTATTGCGGTTTCGCAATTAAACCCATACACACATGATATATGTACCAATGCTTATAATATGGCAGTAGTACCAATACACTTTTTTCGCTAATCACGCCACCTCCGACCGCATTAAAAATGCATTTGGCTCCGTTACTTTTACGGCACGCGACTTATCACGGCCGGAGATTGTAACGTCGCGTGCTATATAATATTATAATACAAAACTTAACGATATTGTGCCGTTAAGAGGTTAAGACGTATGCGTTTTCAAACAGCTAAACAACAAGCCGACACGGTAATTGCAGAGGTTCAGTACCGCATTGTAATGATTGCGGAAAGGTTTCGAAATTCTGGCGATTGCGATTTTATGGTTGCTTAATCGACGGGTTGCATTGCCACGGTGATTTATGGTTATCATGGCAAAAGATCGCTTTGGGGAAAATTGTTCAGGAAAGTCAAGGATTGGGTGATTAAATCTTATGAGTTTTAATGTGGTTGGTATAAAATTTTCAAGCCAATTATAGACATGAACGATATTCAGAAAGTTGAGAGACATGCCTTGTGTTACTTGATTGCCAACAGTGCTATTTCAGAGTTAGTTTCAGTGTATTGCTTCTTTGGATACATTCACGAAATGTGTCCACGCATTATAAAAAAAACGGTCATAACAGTCACTCCAGCAATCGATAACCCAAGGGTAAAAGAACAATAGTATTGTGCGCAAGATAAAATTTTCGATTTTTTTCTAATTATTGAATATTTTTTTAACTGTACTTATAGATGATTATGGTCTCGAGACTGATGTGGTCCGTGTAATATTTCCAATTATTAACAAAAATGTTTGATCACGTGATCTATCTTGTAACTTTACTTTTGAGACGTGTTTCACTTTGTTTAAACTGCTGGTAAATGGCAAATTTTTCAGGTGGTTGATATTTTTAAAGGACTATTCCTTATTGTCAAAAATATGTTTCGAATCTAAAAAACATACGGTAATAATTTTCGTTATAATGTGCTAGAACGGGGTAAATCTGTAGTAACTGGGTTAGTCAATTAGATATATTGAATATTTACATGTAAGTATTTAACCACCAGAATTTTTAGTCTGGAAATCGAATTAATTAAAAATTATTTTGTGTAATTTAATTTATAATCAAAAAATCATAATTATTTTTATTTATAATGTCATAAAAAACGATTATATCACAAAATACACGTAATTAAGACTTAGTATATATACAGATTAAGTATCATATGGCATTTAAAAATTTATATAAATATTTTTATAATTAAAAATAAAAAGTAGCTTTTAATAAAATGACACATCATTTTTCTTATTCTATGTAATTTATTCAGCATTATATTATATAAGATAGTATCAAAATATCAAAATTAAATAATGTAAATAAATCATTTTTAATTTATTATAGGTATAGTATTATTGCATCCGGTCTTCGCACAAATTTTCGACAATTACACGTATCCCTCTGCGGTTTAAATTACACATTGCATAAAAATACAATAACAATTCTCGAAGGAATACATTAAAAATAATCACAAGGCACTATATCAAAATAAAATAAGTACACGACACCAATTAAACAATTCCAAATTCAGTGAACAATTTCCCGGAAAATGTATAACTAAGTTTTGAATTTCATTAATTATGTTTTGATAATATAATTCTTTCCAATTTTATAGATAAAACACGAATTTATGATTAATCCCATTATAAAAGTTAGCACAAGGATCATTGGAAAAGAGTATCGAGTGTGCGCTAATGGGTTTGTTAAACAGTTTGACAGCAGCGAGATTGCTTTCAAAATTTCTTGCAATTTATTCTAAGATCGCAGATTAAATTCTTTTTACTTATTTCAATATTAATTTCAAGACGATTAGCATACTTATAATTTTATATTATTTTAATTTACATATATTTTTTATGCATTTTTTATTATGTGGTATTGGGATAAACACGGTGCACATGTTTTGATATTAAGACACTTAAATTGCGATCACGTTTCTAGTATTAACGTTAATGCATTAATGTCAAGATATTCATCACGGACAGGTGTTAGTGTCGCTCGACTGTTAAGAAATTGTTTGATGAGAGAAACCTTGTAGATTCGTTTGCCTCATAATTTGCATAGACGACATAGCAGATGTGTATGCAAATTTTATATAATAGGAGATAAAAAAATAGTTTAATGCTCACCTGCCCCCCCTCAGAATGCGCTAATTCGCACCTTTGCAAAAAACATAAGATACTTTCAATTGAGAACTTTGCTAATTAATCGTAATTAATCGACGATAATTTGCACTTTGCGGACGTCGAAATATTGTATCAAGGTCATGCGAATACTTTAAAATGTATATTAATAAATAAATTACACGATTATAATGTATAATTATTAGAGGTATCTGCAGTAAATTATATCATTTATTATTAAATAAATAAACAGTGTTTTAATTTGCATTAAAAAGTCACCAATTTCTGAATCAAAGAGTAATGAAACCAAAAATTTTCAGGTCCGATTAAGAAGTAATGAAAATACCTGTTTATTGAATTCCAATATGCTTCAAAATTTTAGTCTTCAATCGCAAGAATAAAACAATATGTTTCCTTGAAAAGTAAGTTAGTACTATTTGAAGTAGTAGAAACAGTAGAAACAATATATTAATTCATGAATACCCACAGAGGTTCTGGTTAAATTTGGATAATGGCAGCCCTCTACTGTGTTAGCCTGCTAGAATGCTTTCAAAATATCAATAATTAAAGAAACCCTGGCGTCAGACTAAAAACATGAATGCGCTATTCTTTCTGCTCTGATAAACAACCCAAAATCAACTGTTTGGCGTGGCTCAAAACAAATGATAATCCTGGCACTTGACAAAGGAAGGGCTTTCTCAGAAGTAAGTAATCAAAATTCCTTTATACATTATTAATTACGTTTTATTATTTTTCAGTTTTAAAGTGATTCTGAAAAACATTAGAAAGTAGTTTATAATTTAGTACCAAGAAACGTTGTTATCTTGTTTGCCAAATGGTCGCCACAGGTTTATTTGGTTTACTACAATTATTTAATACTGGCAAGAAGTTAATAAAAATTGGTAAGAAATCAACACCAAGACCTGCAGAGTATAGTCTCCGCATATGTTATACAAACATGTCCAATTCTCTTGCACGACAATGCACGACCACACATCTCTTAATTAATTTCCTAAACATTATACAACTAGCATTCACTATACTTATCATATCTTGCTTACAGATCAATACTTGTATGTAGTATATATAATTATCTCGATAATTTCTTACACAGTGAATTTCGAAATTTTATTAATTTCATTACTCTGGAATTTTATACACTTGTTTGCGAATTCACCAAATTTTTTTCTCATAAACTTTATCCTAAACTAATTACTAATCGCTTCTGTCTAACCTATAATCTCAAACTATTTTTTCCTGTAGATCTCTTCTATATTATTTATTAGCAATTTATATATATTTATATATCAAAATATACGATTTCCTATAGTTAAAATATAATAACCTTTAAGTCAAAAGGCTAAATACATAGTGATTATAAAAAATAAGTATAGCAACTTTTAAAACAGCCCAGGTATTTTCCGGAGCAACCAATTGAAGCTTTTTAAACGAGAAAAAAATATCTCCGTTAATTTTCCATTTTTCCTTTTGGTCTCGTTTTCTTTACCGTTTTCACGGGAAATTAATCTTTCATCATAAACCCTCGCTAATGAGGGGTGTGCTATGACGAGAGATTGGAGCATCCCTCTAAAAATCATTTTTAATCATACACACACAGACTTGTTTAACATCTTATACATTAAAATACAGATGTTTTAACACATTTACAAAAATTGTATATGTGAAATAATAATATCTAACTTAGCCCCTTTTAATTAAGTAGGAATATTGTAATATAAAAAAGGAACCGCTGCGGTGGAAAATGGAGCCCGGGGCGACCTTCGAAGGGTACATTTCTTTTGTTTTGCGGCCCATTGCTCCGGAAAATCACGCATGGATCCTTATTTTTGCAATGTTCAAAAAATTTATAAATAGATTCACCCAAATTAGCCGTCATTTTATTTAATGTAGGGGAGAACAAATTAAAGAAGGGTTGAACATAACAATTAGAAAATCTTTAATAATGATGCCAAGGAATATGTTTATGTAATAGAGAAACTTTTTAATAGTTTTAAAAATACATATTCAAAGAATAAATATTACAATTAGCAATATTGCATTATTTAAGTGAATAAGTTGATACATAATAATAATAAAAAAAAATCATAATCTTACATATGAATATTGTGAATATTATTTTGGAACAAGTCAAATCTTAAAATATAATAATAAAATTCTAATAATAAGGTTTTACAGCTCATAGAAAATATCGTATGGATATAAAAAATAATCTTCAGACTTTTTCAATATATCTAGAAGGAAAAAATCATAATCAATCAAAAATTATATAAAAAATATTTTTTTTTATTTTACCTATGAATTTGTTAAAAAAATAATATTTTTATTTTAGATTTCTCACAAAAAAATTATAGTTCTTTACAGTTTATTACTTTAACACAGCCAATACGTTATTAGTAAGAACAATATTATTTTGTTTGTAATATAACATATTTAAGGACAGAATAGCGTAGACCGTAACGTCTCAGACTAGTAATTCCGAGGTTACGGGCTCGAGGCCCGGCAGCGGCACTCGAATTTTTATTTATAAAAATTCGCTAATATTAATCTATTGATTATAAATTGTATAGCACATAATTAATAATAATTAATAATGTAGATAGTCACTATATTATAATTAATAATACTTAATTGTAAGTAGTTAATGTCTGATTGACTTACTCAGTTTGATACAGATTTGCCCGTTGTAATGCATTGCGCTTACGCCTGTAAGGTTACGGCGGAAAATTTATTAAAAATAAATATTATAATTTTCTTTTAATTCGAAATCAATATCATTCATATTTTTATCAGTAACTATGTATTTAGCTTCGTTAAAATGTGAATATATTCTCACTTGCTAATTCCGCAATTTTTGTGAAATTATCAATGAAAGTTACTTTATTGTAGATTTAAATTTTATATTTTAGAATTTTAAATTATGCACGAAAACCTTTATTCGAATGATAATTTTAATACATATTTAATAAATGTAAGTTTTGATTTATTATAATATATAATTCAGAATGACAACAGGAACATACATTTAGATTAAATAATTAAAATAATATTTATCAACCTATATATAGAATTTATTTTAATATGATAAACTTTCTGATTATAGAAAAATCAATTTAAAAAGCAATTTCAGTATGTCTTTGGTGCCACGAAAATTGAGCGAGGGGTTCGCTTCATCTTGTGCAATACACGCACACTTGTGTATGACTCGAGATTAAGATTTCATACACGTAAAATAGCTTGTTATATCAAAGATAAATAAGAAAAACGCCGAGAAAATATTCCATGGTTATGTCTTGATTAACATTTTCCGACAGGGAAATGAAGCCAATCAAGGAAGGGGAACACAATAGAGCGAAAAACCTCTTCAGGTACTTTCCTCAATTTATCCACCCATTGTTATACACTTGCCGTTTGTTCATCATACTTTTGTTATAAAAAATGTATATTTATATACATATATAGAGATAAAATATTATTTATTTAGGCAATCTAAAACGAATGCAATCTTGCCCCATCGCAAATGCGAATCTAGTTAGGAAGGGTTGGTTTATGCAATTTCCCAACTCATCAAAAATTAATCACGTTTCACGTATTCCATATTAAAATATTGCGCATATACATATTCTCTTTAATATGAAATGGGTAACACATTTTCGAGACAGATTTTGTTAAAAGTTTTCTTTTTATTTTCCGTCGTGACCAAAGCAAACTTTCTTCGCCCTAAACTTTTATTATTATAATTCTCCCGCTGTGGGTTCATTTAAATTCAAATATATTTGCAAACTCTCACTAAACCGGGGATATCAAACAATTTTATCTTTTCGTTTTTTCTCTTTCAAAGCCCCCGTGTTACTTAAACCTTTTATGGCTTATTTAAAAAATGTTTTTATATTTAACACAGCATTTATATACATTTAATATTTAACTTCAGATTAACTAATAACACATAAATATTTATCCAAGCTATTAAAAATCACCTCGGTAGTTAATCCATAATATTTTATTATGATATAATTTTAAATGTCTAATTAATTTGCTAATCAAAATTAGGGTATAACATTTTTAATAAAATATGAAAAAAATATGTAATTTAATTTTTTTAATAACTATAAATCAAAATTAAAAAATCTTTGGAACAGAATTAATTAAAAAAAAATAGCAAAACATATGTTATTTTGGTTAAATGACTTGCAAAAATGTATTATTGAATAATTAAATTAAATATAAATATTATTACTTACATATTTATTTTATAATGTATTTTATTAAAATACTAAATAATATTTTAGAATAAAAAAATATTAGAAAAAAAATTATGAATATATTTTCTCATTGTCTAAAAAAATATTTATAAATAAATCAATCAAGTTTATTATATATTTGTACATTTTAAAAAGTCATCGAACTATTAGAATGGGCACATAAGTAATTTAAAAATAATATTAGCTTTAGATAAAATAAAAAATCATTGATGTTACAGTAAATATAAGTACCCTAAATAAATTAAGTAAATTGAAGCGTTTTTCGGTAAGGCAAAAGAGGTGCAATAAAAAATAGTATTTATAAACTGCATATAATAAATTTAATTTAATAGAAATATCGTGAGAAATATTTACTTTAAACATTGCCGAAATATAATTTAGTAATTAATATTTTTTATTTGAATATATATATAGTATGTATGTTTTATATTTTAATTAACATTTTATACCTAAGATTAATCGTACACAAAATAACTATAAATCTGTTTATTAAGATACTAAATAAATAAAAATACAGTTTCAGAACTTGCGCTTCATAAATTATACCGATAAGAGAAGACGCGATTCCTTGACAGAGAACAAGGAAAAAATATGGAGAAAATCATAATCTGAAATCCATCCGAAAGCAGATCTCATTATGATGGCAGAGTCCGTGAGTACGATGATTTATATTTAAATAGCATATTTAATATTAAATAAAATTTATTTTTCCAACATGTTTAAGATGTTTCGTTGTCGTAATAAAAAAAAACTCATAAAATATGAGTTTTTAATCATATTTAAATATACATGTTGACCCAAAAACCTGGCTTCGTACAAAATAATAATATTATTAAAAAAATATTTTAATCTACCTTGTGAACCATTAATATTACATAATCATATAAAATATTTTTTTATAAAGATTATATACTTTATTCAATGATACAATATATACCAGAATTTTCGAAAAGTAAAGATACAAGGCTAAAAAAAATAAAAATAACACACCAGTTGCAATAACGTTGTGTTTAAAGCGTGCGCTTAAAATTGCTGTTTTAATACAAAAATGTGTGGTTTGTTTAGTTATCTGTTTTTTTATATGCAAAAGGAGATAGCTGCTGAAATTTATTTCAGTTTATGTAATGCATTCAAAGCAGGAAAAAGTTACGTTCATAACGAATATATGAGTTAAATTAGTTGTGATTGATAAAATGTTGTTTAGTGATTTGTTATGCATGCTCTCGATATCCATCTTCTTGTTTTTGGGCTTAAAACAAAAACGTTCATAAAAAATACAGGCGGAAGCCATCCAATGTCGCTTATAAATTAATTCGTAAAATTGAAGAAAAAGTAGATTTTGACAAGCGTTAAACGATCGATATTTTTTATAAATAAGATCAGAAAGTGTTTGGAACTGTTTATAAATTAAACTCCCAGGATCATATTATTCATTGAAATATACAGTGAATATAATAAAAATTAATATATTTGTGTTCTAAAGACAATCCCAAAAAATTGCTATTATCCAAATATCTCTTGTAGATTAAAATTTAAGCTTGCTGCATAGGAAATTGCTTTTTTTTTAAATTAATTTGGTGGTTTTGGTTATTTTTTATATACATTGAGTCTCTGGTTAAAATATGGTTAATAATTTACTAAAAGCATTATTAGCATTCAAGTTTTTAAATTTATTTTTTAATACATAATATAAAAAAAAATTTGTAGCATCAATACCACAGTAAAATTCAAAGATATTCTAGACCTCTAACATTTGTACAATTTTATTGCAAACAGCTGGCATACCCATTGCAATCGTACTGTAAAATTTAGATTAAAAATTAATTTAAAAATCTTCGATAACTTTAATAGTTCATGACAAATAGGTCATTTCGAGCAACCTGTATATATTTTTAGTGTTGGTCGTGCAAGTCTCTCCCCTTTAGAGCCACAAGTTTTCCCTTTTCCCTTATCCGGACTAGGGGAGGGTTCACTCCCGCGACGAGGGTGCACAGCCCTCCCCCTCTAAACGAAAAGAATGTCGCCATGGCAACCGGCCATTTCACCAGAGGGAGAGGGTGATCGCCCGTTCAGGATTTTTATCATAAAAATATACACTGAATACAGTCTGTTCGGCGAGACGTGGATCGAGAAAATATTTGGTAAATATATATAATAAAAAATAATTAATATATTAATAAAGGCTATTTCGGGACTTCAGAAAAAATATTAATATATTTATGTTTATTTAATATAAACTAAAATTAAATAAATTTAAATATCAAATGACATAATATATTTTAGATAAATGGTTCTTAATTTTTGGTTTTTAATGTTTGAAAACATATTTTAAAAATTGTGATAATAAACTTACTAAAATTTAAAAATGGGTGTCGCTTTACAAGATTGTACCTAAATCTATACTACAGAACAGAGAACAGTTCGAATGGCTAAGTCCTCTTCAGCAGTCTTTTCAAGTTGTACACGTTGAGGAGATTGCTGCCTCGATGTTGACGTGCTGTTGGAGCCTTGTTTCGTGTTTAGCAGCAAACGTTTTATACATATAGACACATAGGCCAAGATGTATTTCTTTATTGCGAACATACTACGGAGCATTCACAATGTTTAGTTTCACTTTATTTTAATTTCGCACTGTTTGGCACATTCCCAGAGATATATGCCGTAGACCAAAACTGTTTTCAGTATTTGATGATATATCTTGACTTTGTTGTATATTAATAATTAAGAGTTTCTTTTCATAAACCAATATAGCTTTCTATATTTTATTTTAAGTTCTTCTTTTTTATTTGTATATGTTACTTCCATACCAGTTTGGTGTCCAAGGTATCTATCTGTATTTTCAAATGAGATAGTATTACCATTTATGATTTTTTTAAATTATTTTTTATTAGTGAAATTAGGGAATTTTAATTCATTCAACTTTATTATCCATTTTTTGCTCCAACTTGTGATCCTTACAGCAGTGTGTTGTAGTTTTTCGGTAGTATTCGCTACTTCTTACTCCACTGACAAGATTGCTGTATCATCTGCAAATGTTGCAATTGTAACAAATCATACGTTATACAACAAATAAGGTATCGGACCTAGAATACTTCCTTGTAGGACCCAGCTCTTATTTCTCTGAATTTAGAATATTCGTTATTTTATTTAATTTCTAATAATCTGTTGGAAATGTACGATTCAAGTTATTCTACATATTCCTTCTGTAGTATGCTAATTAATTTTAAAATAAGCCTATGTACCATATTCCAATAAAAGCTTGAGCAATATCTGAGAAAGTAGCTGAAAAAATATATTTTTCTTTTAGCACTTTTCTTTTTTTTTCTGTATCATGGGCTTAATTTTTTTCAACAGGAGTTTTTTTCATTGAATGTTTTTCCTGACTTGAGAATCATTATTACTTTTGCTATTTTCCAGGCTCTGGGCTCGTGTTTTAATCTAAACACTGCGTTAATTAAATAAGTTAGTTAAATTATTAATAATAAGTAATAAAGTTATTTTATATAAAATAATATATTTTAATGAAGCTATCATCGAACGCATTATAATATTCACTTCTTTGACATCGCAAGACGCCGTCGTCTGCGGGGGTGCGTCATTTTAGTAGTTCTTTTTATTTTTAAGGGGATTTGACGGGGGTGCAAGTTCAACCCCTTGGCGGTGGTGGCGGAGGTGAAAGCAAAAGAGTGGAATCGCAGAACCAGGCTAGTATCGGTTTTCAGGGCGAGAGAACGGCCGTTGGGGTGGTTCGTTAGGGCTGAGTTAGGGGGTGAGTAAGGGGCACCGCCCCTATGGAATGGCCGCTGCGGGAGATCGTAGGGTAAACGGCATTTTATTTCAGCAAATAAAGCTCAATTTTATATATATTAAACGTCGATTTTTTCACCGTCTTAATTGGCACACTGAAAAAAACGCACCAATTAATATGATCTTATTATTATAATTAAAACGATGATCATAAGTTTAATATTATTATTAATAATAAACTAATTGTTATAATATGTATATATTACATCAAAATTAGTATGCATTAAAATGCGTGCTTCTGAACACGTGTTATGTTTGTTAAATAAATTATAATAAAATTCACTTTGGAGGTATTAAAAGTTCAAGTTTGAAACTTTGCAAAAGTTCACTACTATGTAGTAAGTAATTTCATTACTCAATAGCGCATATGATTTGCATTCTGAATAATTTTGCAAAACTAGCTGTATTTTATTGTATACGTAACGTACATATTATACTTGTTTAATTTATTCTGAATAATATTATAAATTATTTATTTTATCTTAGCATGTCATAGTAATATATAATTTATTTAGTATCCTGGTTCACAGCATATTTTAATTAATGTTTCTATTAAATATTTTATTATTTACGTATGTATATGTTAAATTAGATAAACGCCTAATGAAGATCATAAATTAAATAAAACATATTTATATAGTAAATTTAACTATTTTAGTTTAAAATGTTCATTGATTTTTTATTTTAAGCTCGTAGCAAATATTTTAATGTAATAGCTAAAAAATCTTTGACCCTTTAATATAGAATAATCAATGATTCACATCGAGCAATATTGCAATATATTTATTTGTTATTTTTTTAAAGATTTTTTAGCATGGAATGTTGATTAGCACGCAGGTATGTAGACCAAATTACTAGCTTATTATCTCACCGTTTTGTATAGCCAATAAAATAGACCAAAGATTCGCAATATTTGTTTATATAAAAATATGTAAATTATTTTATGTAATGTATATTTATCTGTTATTGCTTTTATATGTAATTTTAATTTGTAACACAAATTTATATTTATTTATAATAAATGATTAGCAATCTTTTAATGACGTCTCTTATTTCACCGACAAATCAAAATAATTTGCAAAATAATATAGGAATATATTGTATTAATTACAGATTCACAAATAAAAAATATAATATTTTGCTTATATAATTAAGGTGCAGTATTTAATTTTCAACGTACGAAATAAGGAAATTAAATGATAAGATTTACCAAATAGGAGAATAACAGTATAATTAAAAAAATATAGTTAAAATTGCAGTTATTTTGATATTTATTTTACGATTTTTTAAGCCGTTTGTTAAAAATAAAATTTATAATAAATTAAATAATTAAAAATAGTCTTTTAATATGTGGTTTTCGTGTATTTATAACTTTTTTTAAGATGTGATTTTTATATATTATTTATAACTTTTTTAAAAAATTTGAAAGATAAGATTGAGAATTAAGAATTTAGTGTATCAAAAGAAATCTGTATTTTTTTACTAAATTACTAATGATTTGTAAAGCTTAAATATAAATTTTATTTAGAGATATATTTGAAAAGTATAAAGCTATGAAAAAAAAAAGAAAATTGTTTACGTATCATCAAAAAAACTTGTATTTGAATATACAGTTTTTGTGAAAAACTGCTACAGAAAAGTAATAGAAAAATTAAATATAAATTATTTTTAGCGTAGTTGTATGAGTCATAACCATTGCAATTGTCATATAAACTATTTTAAAACTATATGTTTTTCTAAATATACGTTATTTTTAACTATTTAAATATCGAAAAGTAAACGTACAATATTCACATATATTCTTACAGTTATAAAGAATCAAAAAATACGGTTTCAATAATGAATAATGGTTCTTAAACTTAAATTCGTTTAATGCTATAACATCAACTATTCAAACAAATCTGTACAAAGTTGCAATTTAATTAGTAAGTTTAGTTTTAATTCGATCTGCTGCGGAAAAACTACAGTTCAAATATTTATTACTGTAATGATTTTTTTAAACAGATTTAATATTAAACCTAATTTGTATTGATTTAAAAAACAAAAAAATCAATACCAGCCATTGAGAAAGTCCACAGCTGCACAAGATTAATAGAAAAAATGAGTAATTTCTGAAATTTCGACAAATACTAAATATTTTTTAATAATATTTCGTTTGTCGGCTCTTATTGGTTATGGGCATGACCGCATGACTTATAAATAACATAATGATAAGAAGATATATTTTTCAAAACAAAAAAGGCACAAATGAGCTGTAAATAGTACAACGATACATAGAAAAAAAATACTACCTGCGTTGTTTTAATACGCAAAAACTAAAGAAATAATTCACAATTCTGTTTTTATAGCTGAAAATTTATTTCAGTATTTATAGATATTAAAAAAATTGAAAAAATCCACTACAAATATAAACGAATAGTTTGACAAATGTTCGAAAATCTAATAGTTAAAAATATGTGATTATATTCTGTATTCGAATATTAAAATATTTGGATTAGATTGTATTAGTTTATATTTTCTTTAATTGTATTGCTTTATAATATTGTTTTTGATACTATTAAAAAATAAATTATATATAATTTATATTTATATTTTCGATCTTTTTCGATTAGTCACAGAACGTAAAATTTACTTAGGAATTTCGGGCACCCGTATTTATTCTCGAAATGTAGAGGAAATATTCAAACTACGTTGCTACTTTACTTTGTGAATATTTTGAACAAAAAGAGATAAAAAACAAGATTTAATTTCGCCGAAATCTGCAAGTTTCCATATGGAGCAATTTATTGTTATCTGATTATTATTCTAGTTCTTAGATTGTCAAAGCAAAGATTATTAGAGTAGTTGAGAAAAACGCAAACAATTTCTCGCAATTCAAATACTTCTGACATATAATAAATGCTTATAAGAATGCATTCACATTTTCAAACATCTGGCACAGATGCACCCTTTTTATGCAGCGGTTGTAAGATATTTAAAAATATTGCTATTTCGGGATTCTAATCCTAAGAGGTGGATTTTGTCAGAATAACGCAGTTGGAAGCTAGTGAGAATTTTATTAGATTATATTACATATTACAACAGACTATGAATGGCGAGATGTTTTCTCCGAATAGTGGTGGAGTTCTGGTTGGTGTGACTGCCTTCTACTCATTGCTTGCTCACCAATCAGCGATTTTTTGATGCAACATTTGCTTTTTGTATATTATCCAAAGTTGAATTGTGTAACGGAAATTTTGTGGCCTTACGGTGCTATTTGTCTTCCGGTGTTTCGTAGCAAAGAAACATTCATATATATATTTTAAATCTAGTCGTAACGAGAGCCTTTGTGTGATCGCGCTATTGTCTAGTAAATTATTTATCAATAAGGATAAATCCTTATTGATAAATAATTACTTTTGGTCAGAGTAATTTACGCGAGTTTCAAGATCTCCTACAAACGAGTGCAGTATGGTCCGAACAGCTACAAATTAATTTTCCAGCAAAAAAGCTCAACAAATAAAAAAAATGGTAAAATCTTTAAAAATAATTTTTGAAAAGAAACACATGACTATCGGAGAAAAAACAATTTTTTTTTGGGTTGAATTACATTATTAACTCATTTTTTTGTAATGTCATATTGCTTATTTTATAATTTCAATACGTACATATTGCTTATTTATATTACATTTATTGAAAAAAAATTAATCCAACAAAAATTAAAATCCAACGTGATTTTTTTTTTGAAGAAAAAGATGCTCTTTGACTCAGTTTTATGTGATTGTTAAATAAAAAACTTTTAAAGGGAGGGAATCATATTTTTTATAATGCTTGATACACCAATTTAACATGATTTATCTTTACTTTTTCATGTAACATTAATAATTGATTCCATTTTTATCAATGAAAAATACAATGGAAGATGAACTTATTTATTTTATATAATTGTATCTCAAAGGCTTAGTATTTTTAAAACGACTGTTCTGCACATTACAACGATTCAATTTCTAGCAATGGAACATTGATAGAAAAAGCTTAAATTGGTATAAAATTTTCGAAATAATAATTCTTATTTTACATTTAAAAATGGTATTTGTGTTTCTTTACACTACAGCACTTATTGCATTTGCATAATATGTTTATAATTTAATCTGTTTAGAAAGAGTATTGCACATTCGATGTTTCAACTGAATCATTCTATGTATTAGCTATTGTATGATATATACACATGTATAAGGATTTATGTTTTAATTTATTCTTTTTACTATTCTTAAAAAAAATCTATGCGGTCATAATTATATCGCCCAGGCCAGATGTTCTCGTCGCGCATTTGACCCTTTAACGATACTGCGACGCACCCAAAAATCGCACAATGGACCCACCCGTCGAAAAGAATGCGCCAATGAAAATAATAAGCGCTATTTAAATCACATTCCCTGACCCTTCGATGGCCCATAAAGGAGAGCGGATCACCCAAAGGGCACCGTAAACAAACGACCCCGCATTAAAAACCCATTGAAATCGCGCAGCCGAGAGGAAAATGGAAGAGTTCCTGTGTCCCAGGATGTGTTGTTGTTGTTCAACGGACACACACTCGTCGCCCATAATAAATAAAACAATGTGGTACTCTGATGGGTCTTTATCTACGAGCTCCCGTGTATGTGTTGTTTTGTTACGCTAGTTTGCGTTCGTGCGTGAATTTCATCAACCCGCGGTAAACATCAGCATCTAACGTCGTGTCTATTGTGACTATTTTTATTTATTGCACCAAGATAAAATGTGCATTGTGTATTGTATACCTATAAGTTCTTTGTATTACTTACTAAAAAAAAACGGTGTGTAGAATCGGATATTTATTTAACATTGAACCTATCAATTTTCTACTTTGTATGAACGGTGTATAACAATACACGTAAACAAAGGAAATCTATTTAATTATAATTAATAAAAATAAAAATAGTGTTGGCACGATGATTTTGGAGCCTCCGCTAATGTATTCTTTTGTTGTCGATCAATGAAAAATAAGCATTTAAATATAAAGCAAGATGGCTGACAGTAACCTGACAACCGTTTTAAATAATTATTATTTATTAGTAAAATTTTGCTACGCGACAATAATTTTTATTAATTCGTCATGTGTGTGATTTGACTGAATATAAATAATTGGATTACAAATTAACAAGGTATGTTATAACTATGAAAATTAAATATAGACATAATGTGTGTAAGGATTATAAGAATACATTGATTAAACTAGATAAACAATCTTCAAATTTCGAATTCCCGTCGACGGGCTCCGAGGCCGAAAAGTGAGTTTTTCCTTTTATAATACATAAACATTATCATTGCTTCCGATTTAATGCACGTATACGTTAGATTTGACTGAACCAGGTACGATTTAAACGTGAGCATGTAATATATACTTAGTACGTATGAAGATTGATGTCAATGTCGATCAAGCGGTATAAATGCTAATTATACTTTTTATTATAAAAAAGATTATAAAAATCTAAGAAAACCTAATCTTTGATAATCGATCGGAATCAGAATTTTATAAAAATAACTAATTGCGATTTCAGACATAAGTCTAACCGTGTCATTACCGCTTTTTCCTGTGGGGGGGGGGAGGGGTAAAATTTGGTCATTAAGTGGTGGTTTTTTTCAATTTCATTAAGATTCCTAGTATTTCATTGTGGCCAAATTCAATGGGTTCCCTGTTTAGAAGACTTTTTATAACAAAATAACGATAAGTGAGAATCGAATGAAGTATATAAAAACCGAATTTTGACCAATAAGAGAGCGTAAAAAACAATTATTCCTTCTCAAAAGTAAAAAATTCGCGTCAAAAGCCATCAAATTGTGTCGATACCATCGCAGTGAAAGCATTCGCTAGCGAGCGTTCCCACTGCAACGGCACTGACACGATTTTATTGCTTTTGGCGTGAATTTTTTACTTCTGAAAAGGAGAAACTGTTTTTTGCGCCCTCCTATTGACCAAAATTCGGTTTGAATACACTTTGACCAATACTCTCATATCAGGTAGCTAGTATATTTTTAAAACATAGTGTAATATAGAAGTGCAGGCAAACTATGGAGAAATATGCAAAATTCGACGTGTCTGTACTTTTTCTTCCCATAAGAGTTAAATTAGCTTAGTTTGTATTTTAGACTTTACTTCATTAAAGTAATAAAATTATAATTAGTTTAAGAACTTTTATTAGGTTAAGTTGGATGTGTTTAATTTGTGTAGGTTAGGTTTGGGTTTGAACAGCAAATGTACGTTTCGCAACTGTCAAATTGAGTTTCATAGACATCTTAGAGCAGCATATTAGCGCCTATCAGTTAAATTATATTTTCTACGAATGAAAATAAAATTTCACCGAAAAATACACATTCAGTGTAACATTTATACATCACATGTGAATAAATAACGATAAGTATATAAATGTAGTATACATTACTACGTATGGAAAAGTTAAAATCAAATTATTTTACTAACACCTTCCAGATAAATTATATTTTCAATGGTAAAAATATATATCTACTGGTGAAAATATATTTTACATTACAAATATAATTTTACAGAAATGTCATATTTAAAAAAAATATTTCCGCGATATAGTTTTAGATTTTTTTTCAGGGATAACCTGAGAATTTCTGGTTGAGAATCAAAAATGTCATTTACACTTTTTTAATATTTCTATTTCAATTGAGTACGAAGTAGCGTAGTCCGAAACGTATTAGACTAGTAACTCCGAAGTTGCAGGTTCGAGCCCCGGCAGCGGCACTCTAATTTATATTTATAAAAAAATGTGCTATTATTAAAAAACGGCCCCAGCTGCAGTGACATTTATTGATTATAAATTGTATAGATGTCACCGATTCCAAGACTTTAAGTCTGGTGGTTAATATTTACTAGTAGGTATTCATTATGTTTGATTGACTTACTCTGTTTGTACAGATTTGCCAGATGTAACGTATTGGGCTTACGCCTGTTAGGTTAAAACGGAAGATTTAATAATAAATAAATTTAATTAAACGAGGTGCGTTTTTCTGACCAAATTCAATGAAGGAGGGGGGCAAATTCCCCCCCCCCCCCCCGCGTCGCCCTACCAAATGCATTCTAACATACGTTTAGAACCCAAGTTTTCAGGTATAAATTACCGTCTTATAACACTGGTCGACCGTACGTTTTTTAAAATTAGGTTCTTTATTTATTTAACATATATTTTTAGACACAATATTTTTAATAACTGAGAATACTTATTTTATGTAGTTTTGTTCATAACAAATAGCATTAGATTTTAGATACATTTTTTTTAATAAAAAAAGCTCCCAGGAGTCTCATTTTCACACCTAACTACAAAATGAAAGTAAAATGATTAGCATATAGCAGTAATTTGATAATATCAATTGTAGCACTAAAAGCTATACTATATAGCAATAAAAACTGTAAGCTATTTAATAGATTTAAAATCAATGTATAAATTTACTTTTAAAATGAATTAATATATATTTGTGCCAAAAATATTTATGTTAAGTTAGGAAATTAATAAATTAAACTTCAAATTGAATTAAATAAATATGGAAAATATTACTTGACATCTATGAATTTAAAGTGAATATTATATAAAATTATAATAATGTAACATTAAATTCCACCACCTATTGGCCAAATAGCTTACTTTAAGATTTATATGAAAATCTATAGATGTCTCAAACTTGCACAAATATATATTTATTTATACAAGCCATCAACAGATGTCTTAAAATTTAGTTTGAAACTTGACTAAATATTATTTTCAAAATTTCAATAGATGCTGCTATCCATTACAAATTATTTTATTAAAAAATAATATAATTATTATACCTTACTAGCAATGCAATTAGCATTAGATAATTTAAAATTAATTGATTCAAATGAGGTTGCAAATTTTTAGATGATATTTGAAATAGGTCAATAAGTTTGCTTCATATTTATAGAATATTGATTTGTAATACAGCCATATAATAGCAGATACTATCAAAGTTTCAAAATCTGTCCATTCACACAGCCTGTTGAGCCTTCCGACAGCGCCGGCGCTGTCTATACAAAATAGGCTATACGTACATCAAACAAGTACGGAAACGGCACCTTTCAGAGCCGCTTCAGTGCATATAGAGTTTATATTCAGTGGCTACAGCTCCGAACGTCACTCATGCACATCGGAAAACCGCACAGGTCAATCCCGCACAAGGAAAACCGGGAAATCCAATCTGGGCCGTGGGCAACCCGGATGCAACCCGAGCTAGATGCACCCAATGCGCATGACGGTGAAAATTTTCATCCGGGGAAAACGCATCTAACGACTGGCTGAAAATTTTGCTCGTTTCGCGTCAAATCTGAGCGATTCAGATCTGATTTTGCGGCCGAAAACGGCGAGTGATTCACTATTATGTATAAGTGTTAAAAATACAGAGGCGCGTCGCGTAATTTATGGAACACAGTTGTTATTTCGTTTGTGAGACTTTTTTGCGGTTGTAACCTTTATAAATATATCGCCTGAGACGCCGATGTGATTATTTATAACCGTGTTCTACTGTATGTGTGAACAGATCGTATATTTGATAGTCATAATCGAACAATATGGATGATGCGCAATAAGGGTGTGACTATTATAGACCGACGCATTTACTTATATATGTATTCTTCCTATATATTGTAAATATAAATACTATTGCATTAAACAGACTTTATTAGGTTATTAAAAGTAGCTCAATGATTTCTAGATTGGTGTTCATTGTGTTGTATAAGACAAAGTGAATCAACAAGTAGGGCTTTTGAAAGTAGCTCAAATTAATTTCAATATATTGTGTTATTCTGTTCATTAGATTATATAATTAACGAACTGTAAAATATCACTTTAAGAAGTAGCTGAATTATCACAAAATTGTGAGTGTGCGAAGACAAGATCGTGCTCACTGTGTTGTATAATATAAAACAGACTAAAGCAACAAGTGGCTGTTTTTAAAAGTAGCCCATTTTCACTATATATCTAAATAAATATACAAAAATTACTTTTGATCCAATTAACTATAATGTGTTAAGCAACTAGTGGGTTCATAATATTGTATAATTTATCGGAGTGAAGCTATAAGTGGCGCATATAAATATAATCAATATAATGGTCACTGTTATTAAAGATTATTGTATTTTAGTTTGCCTTATTTTATATGTAAGTATTATAATATTTCTACCTAAAATCGTACATCAATTTTTGTCATCAATAAAATAAATTTATTTATAAAATTAGCTTTGAAATATTTGATTGTTTAATCATATCCTGATGATACTGTACATGTTTATCTTACTCGTGTTTTCAATTTTTTTCATATCGTTTTTTATCTACTTCTTGCTCGAAACGCTCGAGATGCTAAAATTGAACAAAGTCTCATTTATATTTTAAGTAATCTAACATGCTCATTTGTATATGCATCAAAATCGTTTACTCAGCTCGTTTTTATAGACGTAGACCTATACACTTGCGACTTGTATGGAGAATGCTTTTATTTCCTCTCGCGCGATACGATTTTGAACCTGAAGAAGTTCCCTTGTATTTAACTTAAAATGCTCTTTTAGTTTCATATATATTAAAATATGCTCATTACTTTTGAGGTTATGATATATTTTTCGTATCGATTCAACAGACGTAGACCTTGTTACTTCAGGTTTTGGTGTCGCTATTTTCTCTTTTTTTACTTGGTGCAAGAATTTGAACCTCCTCCAATTCATTTTTAAAACTTGACTTAAATCACAATGACCATCATGGAAGTTATTTGGTTAGTACTCCATCAGTTGCTTCATTATATATTAGGGTATTTTCTAGTGCCATTTTATATTTTATGTTGGGAAAAAACAATTCAAACTATTATTGGGATCGAAATAATACGTGCACATGATAGATTTATTAAGAGATTATTCAATGTACATAGCGTATAGATATTAAAAATAAGTATTTTACTTATATTCATTATTGATATCGAATTTATAATTCGCTTTTCAATATGTTTTTTAGTGTGTTACAATATTATTCGTATTTTTGATATTTCTGACGGATAGATTCACATATATGAGAAAAGCAAAATGATCAAAAAGCTTATGTATATGTTCATTCTGTGGTACGAGCTATTGATTTTTTGAAGTACATGTCAACGCTTCAGATGGGCATTTTGCGTGTCTGCAATTTAACTGACAGCAGCTTAACTTTAAATTCAAATCATGGATGTTACTTGTAGTAAAATGTAGTAAAAATCACTAAAAAATCAACTAAATAAACTGAATTGTATATCTTGTTAATATTAAATTTTTATTATTGTGCAACATTTTTCCAGAATCCAAGTGCAGTTTTTTTATTGCCTTGTCTGGAATAAAAAATTAAGTTGTTTCGAAGATCGGGTTGAATTATAGATTTTGGAGTTGTAGCTGGACCAGGGATGACGTAAAGTGGGAAGCGGCTGCTTTCTCGGTCTTATTATTCCCTGTCAATGGGCATAGCTCCACTTGGTGCTAGTTCGAATAAGTTCTATTGTTTTCCAAAAGGAAGATATCGGGTGAAAGTTCCGTATGAAGTGCTGACGAAAGTGAAGTATATGCACAACGAATACGTCTGCCTAAAATATTGTATTGCTCGCCCACTAATGAGACGATGGCCAATTACGAAGATTTTTCTGTTTGTTATTGAAACATTTGTGTTGCATAATTGTTGAATTATAAACCAATTATGCAACACAAATGTAATCTAGCTCTTGTCATTTTGCTTTCAATATGGTTTTCAATGGAATACATGTTTTTTTTGTTTAAAATCAATCATTTCTCTTATCCAATCCCTCTATTGACTTTTTGCTTATTGCGCTTTTAACGCGTAATATGTAACATTTTTATCTCATGATCAATAGATAGCAACGTCTCTATGAAGGGGAGAGGACAAATCTGCAACCAAGTCCGCAAGGGTGGTTCAATCTTCCTAGAGTTTATAGTGAGCTCTTAGTTTCTAAAACTCACTGGAAGAAAAATGCCCCACAATATAATTATATTTTCCTTCAATTGTTATGCATAAACTGAATCAATGGATGTTTTGCCTTTTATTTTTAAATCAATATTATGTTTTGACTTGTGTTGTCGCCTTATATGTAAAAATCTGACGGAGCAAGATCTACAGTATATGACGGTTGCTTAAATATATTATTTTTTTATTTATTTAATTTTTTTATTGCAACAATAATGCCACGTGTATTATGCAAAAGACAGCCCTTTTTTATTATGTCAGGTCTGTCTTTTTACAGGACAGGATTTATTTATTTTAATTGTTAAATATAATATACGTTATTTATTAAAAAGCATTACATTGTTTAAATAATTTTATCGGTAAACCTAACTTGTTTAATACCCATATTTGTATTATAAAAACACATATTATTAAAGTTGCTGTCATCTTAGCTTAAAACCATTCCATTGTAATGCAGATGGTTGTTTGATTCAATAATCTCCATAGTTTTTAACGAGAATTAGTATTAATTATGACTTAAAACCTTTCATCATCAGCCTTTCAAGACAACCTGGTTTATTAATAAATAATAATTAGATTGGAATTTAAGTTTATTGAATTTTAGTTGCATCTCTACCATACACATTAAAAATGTTTTTAGGTGAAAATTTTTTTACTCTCATTACAAAATCGAGGTCTCTATATTATTCTCTGACTATCATATATTTTACCTCTCGCATGTTAAAGATATATTTGTCATGTATTAACAATGAAACTCAAAAGTAAATCAATACTTTCACAAAAAAATATATTATATATTTTAATAGTAAAATTATCTTAAAAAGCAAATATAAAAGTATCATATTTTTTCTATATTAATAGAAACCTATTAATGAATTGTTAATCTCAACAATAATAGTATTCATGATATAGATTCTGATGATCATAATATCGAATTCATTTTTTGCTCTTATTTTTTTTTTAATAAATGGTATTTGTTATATATGATGAAAGGTTTATTATTTAATTTGATCCTTTTAACTAACGCATGTTTGCTTCATCTATTAAATCCTTTAGTAAAACCTGATATTTCAGTTTTGTTTTTACAAAAAACTGTTCTAATATAAATTTATTTTATTTTACAACAAATATGATACATAAATAGAGCGATTGTCCCATTCTATAGAATAAGTATTATATACTATATATTATATATATGAATGTATGTATTATTAAGATAACAAATATGTATGCGTCCAGAACGAATCAAAATATTACGGTGGTTCAACTTAAAAAAGCCAGAAAGCTAGTATATTATATATTTGAAGAGGCGTTTCTATACTCTTTACCAATGACCTTACACAGGTGTCAGGGTATTAACCAATTTTTATTTTATGTATTATATGTTATCATATACACCTAAATATAATTATAATATATTGTACCAATATAAATTGATATTTGTAACGAAAGTTTGAAAGATCTACTTCAAAATGACTATTAAAAGCGACAGTGAGCGTTTCTTGTAAACTTATGTAAAAAGTTTAGAATTGTTAATGTTTGTATATCAATACGATATTTAACTATTCGTTATATAATTAGATAATTCTGCAAGAGATTTATTTATGATCTTTGCACACAAATAGTTATAAATGAATGTGTTTAAATACTCCATCATGAAATATTGATTCTATTATATATTGAACACTACAAGTGACACTTGTGAGAAGTAGTGCTCTTTATAAGTACACTAAAAACTTATAGTGATCAGTAAAGACACTTATTCACTACATAATATTAAACGTGTTCGAAGTTTTAAATACCCAGTGGCATTATTTATATATAACTAACCGTGTAATTTAAGATGATGGAATATGTGTAAAGATGGCCAGAAGCGATTTCATCACTTAGACGTACATGCGTCACTCTTAACTGTTCCTACTCTGAAACTTACACTTATAAGGTCGGTATTGCTCTACAAATAATAAAGACATATAATAAATTAGTCTTTTTGGGTAACAACTAGTTCCACGATATTGTGAAAATAATATAAATATTGTGTATGTGCATAAATGTAAACAGTTTACATGTATACGTGCCATAGTGTGAACAGTATAAAAATCTCTGATAGTTTGGCTAAAAAGACGATTAACCAAAATACGAGTTTGATTTCTATGACTCATGTCATGGAGTGATAAATATTGGGAATGTATTTACCATTAATGGCAATGTCTCAATTTATTAGATACTTTTGAAAAAAATCTGATATGTAAAATAAATTTATTAACAAGGTGACCTCTCTGAAATATGCATTATTAATTAATTGTTGATGTTCAGATAGCTCTGTTATTCTAATGGTAGTGATTAAAATATGAAGTCGTTCTCAGAAAAAATATGATATGATATGATTATGCATATGATTCTACATGTCTCGTTTCTTAACACTTGGTTTTTTTTTTTGCTGAACTGTAAATTAATTTTTTTAATTTACTTCTTAGAGTAAAATCTCTGTTACATAAAAGAAAACTATATACTATATATGAGAATATAAATCATTATTTTACTAGCATATTATATTTGTGTTTTCTGATATTGACTTTTCATTGTATAATATTTTGCTTCAGCTTTAACCTTACGTTCTAACGTTATCTTACTGTCACAAAAACTTTCCATTGGCTCGCTATTTTTTGAAACTTTCTAATAAACTTTCATCATTATAATGTTGTTATTTGGAATAAATAGAGTCATAAAAACTACTCTATATTTTACATATATATCTAAAATAATAAATTTCGATTTCTGAGTATCTCATGTCACACCTCCGTTAAAAAGTTTATGTCATTTATATTTATAGTATATATACATATGTGCGATTGATCCGACAAAAAAGCAGGCATTAACGTGGTGCAGAAATTAATTTGTTAAAGTGAGTGGCACTTACTGTTAAGTATATTTTATTTTTATTCGCTATACTATAATTAAAAAAAAATATACAACGTTATATTACTAAAAGCTATTACAAGTAGAGTTGATTTTCTGGCTGTCCAATTAGAAAAATAAATAACGAATATATTATTGAAAAATTAATTATTTATAACACAATATTGTTTGGTAAGCATCTTGGGTTCAAATTTGTACTTAGTTTTGTAAACTAAATTTTAATTCTACGTTTAATATTCTGGCAATAAAAGATAGTATTACGAAATAAAAAATTACTTGTGAAGTTATGTAATATTTTTTTTCTGGTACGTTTTGTGTCTGTAAGCGCACTTTCGTTACTTCGTCACTTATGGTGTATAACAGATTTTGTTTGTGAGTTTTGTGGTTTTTTCAGATATCCATCACATTTTTCTGTGATTAAAAATTAAATATAGTTAATTATCTACTATGTTGAAACTTAAATAATTCATGCAATCACTGCTAAAAATAATTTTAAAATATGAAAAAAATGTAAAAGAATGCTATTAAACTATACCATAAATTTGCTACTAAATCTCACATATCCAAGATATCAAGTGATCCTAAGAAAACATTTCAATATAAATTGAAGAATTTACAGAATGGTATAATTAATTTCTTTTGTGCTTTTTTTTAGTATGATATGAAACAGGTCGTCTATACTATTTTATAAATTTAATTTGTCGACATTTTTCAACGCTTACCACTTTTTACCAGAACTAGAAAAGATCTAGTATTGATAAATAATCTTCGAAATTATGTTATTATATGAACATTTGTTTGAATTTTTTTTTGATAGAAAACAAGAAATAAAAAGGACATTTTGTGTTGCCGTTAATTAAAATCAACTAAACACTTCGAAAGTCATGTTAACAAAACATTATATATGTTTTAAATGTTATATTTACGTTCTGTCTATGTTTACTTGGTTTTTTCAACATTTCGCCAAAAATACTTTTTGAAAGTAATACTAAACAAAAATTCAAGAAAAACTGTAGTTGGACAAGACATTTGATGTTGACATTAATTTGAATTGAAAAATTACTTCTAAAATAAAAAATAATACATATTTTAAGTTATTCAACGCAAGTTTTCTGGAATTCTCTCAATATTTGGCAAGAAATATTTTTCAGCATCATCATAAAATAATTTAAAACGCGTCGTATAATACTGATTCTGAGCCATAGTAAACTTGTGTAACAAAATTAATTTTCCTGGATAAATATGGGCTGCAGAACTGCAGCTCTCCCAGTAAAAAAATAATGTTTTTGTTATAAATATTTTTATGTCAACTTAACTCATTTAATAATTTTAGCCTAATATTTTATTTTGGTTTTGTCATGAATATTTTGTTCAATCTTTGAGCCCTTTCAATGCAAATTTTTACGAACCGACACTGTAATTAATATGTATACACTCTGACATTAGATTCTAATGTTAAAGTGTACACACTACACTACACATAGTATGATTCTAAAATTAAAATTTGTTAAAGAAGCAGTTAGAACCCGCTGCTCTATATAATAAACAATGTACGTATGTCATTAAAATCCTAAATATATTACATTTAATTGAAAACGATCGATCTTCTTTTATGTATTTCTATTAATATTATTATTATATATCGTATGTCTCAATAAATATGAAATTAAAAATATTTTTTAGAGACGGATTCATATGTATTAGAAGCATTTATAAATGGAGGTAATTTTTAAAGTCACTCGAATAATAATACTAATATTAATATATACTAAATCAATTGAGCGAAGCTTTACTGTAATTACACTCCGAATCAACAAGTACGAGCTTAAAGCCCCCACGCAAGAAGTTGATTTAATTTGATAAACATAGCGTGGGGAGGTTGTTCGCATCGTAACATAAATACCGCGATATGTTCTTATCTTTAAAAATAATGCCGCACCTACATATGTATGTGTGCGTCCAAAACAAACCGTAGTATGCGCCTAAAGCTCGCCGCGGGGAAAGCTCTACGCTACGACGGAGCTTTGGGTGGGGGCGAGCTTTTCGCAGAGTTTCCGCGAGTTGAGCGAGTCAGTTTCGTCGCGACCATGGCTGAGGTCGCGTCGCTCGGCCATGGCAAAGCGCGCAGCATGTCGATTTGCGCGGCGGGATCTTCAAGCATGGAGGCCATAGCTGGTGCCGCTGCCCCTCGGCGCCGGCGCCCCGCCGCCAGGTCGCAGTCCGCGAGGGCCCCGGCCGGTAGGCCCTCGCGGCGCCGCCCCCCGAACACGCTGGCTCCTGTGGCCCCTACGGCCCCAGCTAGGTACAGCAGTGAGCCGAGGCTATCTGAGGCGGAGACTCCGCCCCCGGTGAGGCGCCAGGCCTCGGCCAGGAGGCGCCCGCAGCACTCTCCGGCGCATAGACGATCCACGGCCTTCTTGGACGTGCCCAAGACTATGGCTCCGGAGCAAGAGCCGGATGAGGACTCCTACAGGTTGAGGACCTTCAACGTGAACCACAAAGGAGGTAAGAGCTATATTAATAATGCGTGGAAAAGTTTCGTTAAAGCGGGAAACCAAAGTTTTTGTTTATTTGAGATGAAAATGCAAGAGTAAGAAAGAGAGGGATTGTTTTGTGTATTTTTGGGAACATTCAATTTACATTGTGCGTACAAGCGCAAAAGGTCTTTGTGAAATTATTTGTAAATTTATTATGCTTATGTGGGGGAGAGTCGTGAAAGTGGAATCATGTAGTGTACTTTTTTCCAATTTTCTTCTACACTGCTTAATTTTTATTTTATATATAAACATCTAAAATATGCATAAATATAATGGTAAACAATTTTAACACTTATTTTGTTTTTGAAAAAATATTTATAATTGACTAGTATTCTTAAAAAGTTTTTTTTTAATTTTATTTAAAATAATTTTTTTTATACACTATAAAAAGTTGAGAGTGTATGAACAGTCAGGAAAACAAGCCGAATATATGTATATATATTTATTGCATAAACTAGGTTAGCGTTTACTAAATCTGCCGAAATAAAAATGAACAGGTGTCTTGTGAACCGGATTAGTAGACTACGTTGAGGGCTATACAATTCCGGATGATACTCATGTCGCTATAATGAGTTTCTGCTGCCATACATTTGCGAATGAGGTACCAAATTTGTATGGTTTGGTATAAAACGTTTCGGTAGACTTAAGAGATTCATCCTCTTCGTTTATGTATCTTATTATAAGAATCTGTACTTCTTGGGCAGCGTTTGTGGTCGTAAATATATTTGGTTTGGCGTTAATGAGTGTCATTAAGCACGCAACTTTAATGGTAAAGATAGATGCTTTGTTGTATGGAGAGCCACTGCTGCATTGTCTTAAAAGGGTTCGATGTATTTCCGCAACCCGGTGACTGTATGTTTTTTGTAATGGTGCTGATTTATGGCACGTAACGCGAATGCTTATCTCCTTAAAGATAGATAATTTATAAATATGTAAATAATTTAATACGTGGATTTGTGTTTCCGCTTGATTTATGTTAAGCTCTGTCAAGCACGCACTCTAAGACTCGGTGATTTTCAGCTGCAAGCTTTAGAGTCACGATCGCGTCCCTTATTCTTATTCATCGCGGCCAGAATGTCAGTGCTCAAAAACGCGTTATCCAGCTTTTCAACGAGCTTGCCAAACACAAAGATTTTTAGGCTGTATTTGGAAATAAAATGTGCAATAATGCTCATCTATCTTAGACGTGCACCATATTTTTAAACATATGTTTCAATTTTAGTTTAAATAGTAAGCACAATGATGCATTTAGGAAACACGTAAAGTTAAAATGAATAGATTATTATTAAAAAATAAATAAAAATAAATTGTTCTGCGTTCGATTTGTGCAACAGAATTAAATTAATATTTATAAAATAAAAAATGAATGATTACTTTTATAAAATATACCCCCTACTTCACTTTTAATATATTATGTCACAATACTTATTTATAGATTTGTATTGTTACCCCGTTGTGACGCATTAGGCTAACGTCTGTCATGTACCAAAAATGCTTGTTTTTAAAAAAATGTTTATATACAACGCAAAAATATATAATGGGTTCTGTCATGTTTAACACATTTTTTAGTGATGTATGTATATATTATATTTTGCTGTCAGAATATAATTACATAAAAAAAAAATGGTAAATTACACATGGAAAGAGTTACACGTGATAAATTTACACAGCTTCAATTACATATAGAAAGAACTTGATAGTTATCTAATAGAAAATCAACGGCAAGCATAAAATGTCATACATGGTATGTATTTATTTCCTTATATAGGTAATTTTTGTGATTTATTTCAAGTGTAGTTGATGCCTTATAATTTTATCACGTGTAAATTTATTTTTATATCATTTTTTCCACGTGTAATTTATTTCTTATGAAATTTTATCAAGTATATTTTTTTCTATGTAATTTTATAATGTAACTATATATTTTATGGCCGTCATTGATTTTTATTAGAAAATTGTCTCTATCTAAGTAATTTAAATTTAACTTATTATAAATTAATGTAATTAAAAAAAGTTGAATACATACATTTTCGTGCAAAAACGCTACAACTACAAAATAATTATAGTTCGTATATATCTAAATATATGTTATGTTCTTGAAAAAATATTTTCGAACCCTATAAATGTTCTTTGCAAAATTATACATCAATGAATTTAAAATACAAGCTAAACAGTAAAATATTATATTAAAAAATAACATGTAGTGAAAAATTATTTTAAGATAACTAAAAAACAGTACTTAAAATATTTTTTGCTGCACCCTCAATATTACTAAAAGTCAGAAAGGCATGAAATTATAAACGATTCAATAAGTTCGTGATCCGATTTGTTGTGGCATACTCTTACGTTACTTCTACAAGTTTTTTTTTTGCTCGATAACTAGTACAATCGATATTTATTTTTAATCATGACTTAAAGAAATTTTATTGGTTTATTTAAAAACTATTGCGGGGGCAAAAATTTATTTTTATATATTTTAATATTTTATATATTAACTAAAATACGGTAATTTAATATTTTTTTAATTCATCTTCACTGCTTTGAATAGATTAATTTATAAAAAAACAGTTTTTCCCGATAAAAGGGCACAAGAACATCTGTGAAGTTCAAATTTGTGCTCACGTTTTTTTCCATGAAAGGGTCAAAAAATAATTCCATGAAAACATTCTTATAATCTACCATTTTCACTGTACCGCCAAGAAAGTGGTACCTTCCATTCGGTAATAAAAAAGCACCCCCAGATCATATAGTTCTATAAATGACGAACATAGTGCACTCCATCTAACCCATATAAATGAATTTTACTTTAATCAGAAATGTTCTTCAATCCAAGATGATTTCTAGATGTTTTTTCGATTGATCTATTTTATATGAGTTAAAAGCATTTTTTTGTTCATTATTAGTTTTTTTTTTATTTTTACTATTTGAATTATCGCTAGATCTTCACTAAATGTAGTTATTTTCACCATGAACCTTTTTTATTTCACGTATTTCGATATTTAAAAAAAACGTTGAAATAATGATTAGTTTTAAAAACTCCTACTGTAACTTTTGTTTTGTCAAGTACCTAAATGACAAATACACAATAATATATTTGTTTCATTTTGTTTCATTCACTAAATTGTGAACGATTTGTCATTGAAATTTCTGTAAATATAGTCGTAAATAATAAAAAAACATATAGACATATGAATAAGGATATATATAATATATAATTTTTTTGCTCACTACTGACGTTTAAAAATATTTTGAGTAAAGAAATTGTTTACGACTACTTATTATTAGTTCCTGGCACGTATAGATTTGTTATTGTTCTTCAAAGTTATAAAGGTAAATTTACATAAACATATGTTTCATTTTACTGTTTAATTTAATTATAAATATTATATTACCTCTTGAAAGTATATAATACATATTTGTTGAGATAAAATTTTTATTGATTCGGCATTAATTATAACTATCAAGATATGAGTGATGGTTTTCATAGTCCATCAAACTTCATATTTCGGTGCTATATATTGGATAGTAGTTAAGCCTATCCAGAAACAAATAGACCGTACAATTTTAACGATTCGTAGAATATTGCTTTGTAAAAATGTTAGCATACATTTAACTAATTTTTATTCAAGTTATTGTAATAAATACAATAATAAATTTACTTTAATGTATCGATGTGTAGATTATATTTAGTTATAAATTATTAAATTTATGTTTCACTTTTAAGGTATGCTAATAAAAATATTGATGTAATTAAAAAGTATATAAAATAATTTATTATATTCATATAGATAAAACTCATTAATTTTCATTTTATATACCTAATCATAAAAGTTAAATAAATTTGTATACTCAATTTAACTTTTAAAACAGTTTATTACGGTTACGAGCTCCTATTTAATAATTTTCCAATTATGCTACTTTTTTATTATAATATAAATAATAATTATTAAATGTGTACAAAAACCCTAAATTTTATTAAGCAACTAAAAATTTGTTGATTACTAATTTTAAAAAAAACGCGTTAACATCAAACTTCGAAAAAGATTTTATATTACACAAAGTTTACGGAATGTTTCATAAAGTTGTAATAACTGAAATATAAGGCACGAATCTTGGTTGTGCCTTAAAACAAAGTTGAGGGGTATGCAAATAAATTGGAAAATATTTTATATTGATTTAATAAAATTATTTTGGCAAATAAATCGCATTTTATTACATTTATGGTGGAATACAAAGTAATATACAGTTTTATGGTAAAGCAAATAAAGCTTTTCGAAAAGCTTCATCAGCTTTATAGCCATTTTTAACATCGAAATTCAAATTGAAACTCGCGAGTTGTTATACAATGTATTTTAAACTTTTAATTGGACAGTAATACCATATTTCTTACTCAAACTATGTTAATTTAATTTTATAATTCAGTTTAATTTTCCCTTTTATAAAAGATAATTAGATAGCGACAGTTAGTAAAGTTTATACAATAATTTTGCACACAGCGATAAGATTACAAAAGTTTTATAACAACTATAACATTAAAATTTGTGTTACATGCGCAAATTTAACTTAGATTAAATATTATATTATATATTTAGATAATATTACAAGATCTGCGTTTTATTTTCTAATCAATATAAAAGATTAAAACCATTCTTAATTGGGTTCTTTAGTATATAGTTAATCTATAAGCTTAATGAGTATATAGACGTAAAAAGAGTAAGCTTCCTAATAGAACGTGCGTCAATTTTTTAAATTATTTTTTCTAAGCAAAAAATGATTAAGATACGAACAATAAATCATGTATATTTATTTGCACACGCTATGAAAATAACTTTTTACAGAACAGCATGTGTTTTAAGTGTAAGAGCATATAGCAAAAAAATAGTATCAGAAGCGTCTTATATAAACTAGATCGACTATATTTGTAAATAATCACGCGCTTCTCGGTATAGATAGACGTGCGAAATTATATATAAATAATACTAAAACGACTGGAGTTTACGTAAGCTATTACTAAAATATACACACGTTTATGTATTTATAAAAAAAAGAGAAGCCACATGGTAAAAATAAAATCCTAATAATAAATCGATACACATATTTGTGGCCACAAGTAGATTGATGTTGTCATTAATCAATTCTGGATTGAAACCATATTATAGAGTCAATTGCGGTAGTCAAAGGGAAATGAAAAATTAATCTCATTACAGAGCGAATGGGATATTTCAATTTCAAAAAGGTGCTTTATCATTTTGACTAAAAGTGTATATGAAATATTGCACTCTTGCAGCATATATCGTTAATTATATTAACATAGGATTGATTTTTGAATGCATATGAGTTGAACCAGTGAGGCATATATTAACTTAAATGGTCGTTACTTGGATAGTTATTGAGTATCTAGGTCGAAATATAATGTTTAAATTTAGTGTTACGATTAGATGTAAAAGTAAATATTTAACAAATTATTGTTTACAACAGATCGAATAAATTATTGTTTAATACATTTCTGAATACATGAGCCGGTTTTTTGAAAGATGTAGAAGTCCATTTTTGGAACAAAAATAATATCCTTTTTTATATTTATAATAACACTGTCAATATTGAACAATATCATCATTAATTAATCAAAATATGTCAAACTGTCAGATGTTAACGCATGAATATTTATGATAAAAGTGGAATAAGTCATTCGTAATAATTATAATTTCGCTATATTGTACAGAAATAAGATTATAATTTGAATAAGTTTGTTATTATTCTAATTTTTATTATTTAATCTTAGGTAATTTACTTTTCATACTTATTTATTTATAAATTCATTATAATATATTTGCAATTATTCATTTTTTTACATACCTTTAATTTATTTTTTTCATTAAAATAATATTTAAAAAAAGTTTTTGTTTTAATATTATTAAAAAAAAAGCTAACATTTTTATTAATTTGTTATTATTGAAAGTGGTATAAGTGCATTTGTAGTTTAAAAAAACTTTATTTATAATTATATTTTAAATTGATTAACATTTGCTAATATTATTAGGTTGATTCAAATGCAAGCCCTTAAATATTTTAATATAAGAATAAATGGACTTATACCACTTTAAAAAAATACGGCTCATGTCTTCTGTTATTTTTAAGCGTCGTCTTAAATTGGTTTTGTTTATACAAAGGCGATTATTGATGCTTTTAAGACCTAAAATTTTAGATAAATTATTTTTGATTCTAGTCAAAAGTCAGATAGCGATTAGGCAATATTCGTTCTTTTTCAAAAGTGATTTTGTTTTATATGATTTTTATATATTTTTAAAATTCTTTATTTAATTTTTTTAATAAATAACTTGTAAGTGAAAAGGTAGAATGAGCACTATCTAAACATACTATACTTTTTATGTAATTAATCATTTTTTAGTTTACCTCAAAAATAGGTACTATGGATAAAAAGCTACTTATGAACCAACAGCTACTTAAATAAAACGCGGAGGTAAATTATTAATTATTAATGAAAGAGCAAATCGTCATTTTAAGATGAGCTCAAGTCTAATTATAAATGTCGTGTGTTTAATAGAGTTTAACGTCGAGGAAGCAAAAACGTCTGGGCGTATATTAATGAATGATTTAAAATAGATTTTACAAAGGACTTATCCTTCACTGAGACTCTTCGAACCAATGAACCATAAAATATTTGCATGGTTCAACAGGTTGTCTTTACGTTTTATCGTCAGTCGTTGACCCGGTTTTCCGGCTACACGTCATTTTGTGAGGGTCAAAATAATTAAAAAGCCTAATAATTTATAATGAAATATAGGGTGTGCCGATATACAAAGAAATATATAAAAAAATAGCTCAAAAATATATATTATGAAAATGATATATATATTATTATTATTTAATCATTTATTGTACATCTTCTTTTGCAATATGACAGGCGTTAGATCAATGCGTTACAACTGGGTAAACATAATCAATAACTACTAAATAGATACTGAAACATTTAACTATTTTTTTTTAATACATATGTATCATATATTTTTTATTATAATCGAAATATGTCACTATGCCTGATCAAGCTCGTTTTTATTTCAATTAATGAATTAATTAATGAAATTTTTCAGGCATTAGTCAATAGTCTAAAATACATTCTAAAACTAAAACTTCGTGCTAATATATATTATAATTTAATATTAAATATTACTAATTAAAATTAGTTGTGAGCTATTCTGAATTACAAAGCGTCACATTTATAATATTAATTATTATTTAGATAGTTCGATCAACACGTACTAAATAGAGGCAATAACTAATTAATTAATAGCTTTACTAGATAATAGATATTATTATAAAATGATACAAATACAATACAATGGCACAGTGTTAATATAATCAACGTGCATAAGGCGTATGTCTCGTATTGTGAACAAGAACAAAAGTTCCTAATTAAAGTCAAGGGTGTATATCGTGGACAATATAGGAGGGGCTCAAAACATTTCAATTATACCACGTTGTCTTGTTCCTTACGCTATGAACAGAAATAGGGATTGTGTACAACATGTAGGTACAGCATTCATTAAAAGAAATCAGCTTTGTAATTTATTACGTAGCCTTCTCGTAAAATTTGTGGAAAATTATTTTTTCTGATTTTCCGAGTTTGACTAATTTATATTGAATTTCTTATTCTATACAGACAAATTATGTTAAAAAATAAGCATACCTTTGCAAATGCTATGTATATAGTTTTTCATTTTTTTGATAATAATTTTAAATGTTTTTGGGTACTTACAATAGTATTTAGAGGTACAATACAATACATTGCTCTATTAATAGAGTATTTCAAAAATATGTGTTGAGACTAATATTATTATTTTATTTATGGTAAATCTTTTCGTTGTAAAACAATATATACTAAGAAAAATTGTTCTTGCCTTATTATTTTTTTAAGAGTCACATAGTGGGAGTGTTTTTTTTGAGTCAATGATATTAGAATTCAGTGACTTTTTGCGAAGAAAAATTTTACCGCACGTTTGGCAGTATTGTCATAGTGAAGGGGTTGATATTAATTATTTTTGATCAATGCTTTAATTCACTACAATTTAGATAGCTAACAAGCTCTAAAATCATGTAGCTGCTTTTAGAGCTTGTTTTTTTACATGTTTTGTAAACTTTAGCACTAAAAATACCTCTATCGCTAAAACTATTCATTATAGTTTAATAATTACATGTAGAACATTTTAATGAATAATTACACTAGTTCATTTTAATAAATAATTCAGATAAAAATCCTCTCTCAATTAGCCTTGTATTAATTTAAAAAATAATATTCGCCCAATTCAAGTAAGCTACGTGTTTGAATGAATCATCGAAAATGTTAATATTCCTATTTTGTATTCAAATGCTCAATGAATCGATATTTACCAATATTTTATATAGGTTACATTTTTTTAACCTTCTAAAAATTGTGTAGACAGCTAATGGTTAAATTACTCATTTTAATATTTGATCAATTCAGATAATTATTTAATTAAATCCTATTAATCAGTTAAATGCATAAGATTATCTTAAGCGCAACGCTACTCTAAATAATTATATGTCGGTTAATTTATTGTACTTTTTTTAAACTTTTATTAGCCCTATGTATAATATGATGTATTATTGCATTACGGCAATGAATATAAAAAGTATATGAAGAAGCTTAACTTTTGCAAATTTTTGTTATAAAACAAAGTTCATGGATATATTTTACAACTAGTCGTGAAACACAGAAACTCTTAAACTTTTTAACCTGAACTTTAAAATATTATCACTGAAGATGTTTTATAAAAAGAGCTCTTAATTTTCAAAGGTTTATCGTATTATATATCTAATTATTACTTTGACTTTAATATCAAGTCATGATAAATAATACAGTTATTCAACCTATCCATACTCGTATATGTACATATTCAAAAATTGCTGAAAGCATCTCGGGTTTTAGCTTATAACCCTTAGGTTATAAAACATTAATTTGAGTGGCATTACGACTCGTATTCGGCACTAAAAATCTGCATTTTCGTAAACTTGGCAATGTGAAAGCTGTGTTTACAGTTTAAGCATCACGCTGGATTAATTTAGGGTAATTTCCTGGCTTCGAAACAATAATGGTCTGTTTGGCAAAGATTTTGGCTGGAACTGAAACAGTAACAAGTTCAATGGGACAAGGACAACTAAAACCCTGAGATGTTTGCGAATTTTTTTCGGTATTCGAGGTGGGCGTGAAAAATGAATGAGTTTTTCGCACAAAAGCTTAATAATAGATGTAAGAAGACATTTACAATTATTATTACTTATGACTGTGTGATAGGTAGGTCATGTATCTAATACAAAAATAACATTAATATATTATAGACGTAATAGCATTCATTTTCAAGGTATAAAAATTGCAACGATTTAATCAAAATAATATAAGAAATTTATAATCAGATTTATAAACTATTTTTAAAGATTTAAAATACAAAATAATAGACAGTGAATTATTAAATTATGGTAAAATTATATTTATATATATTATCAATTATACATTGGCCACATATTTATGTAACTACCTGTATCTTTTAATATTTAAAACGTGTTTTTTTATAATGTGTGTATTAATAAAAAGCTTACCCTCGTGTTCATTTTAGCTCACAAACATTTTCTCTCCGAGGAGTTATATTTGTGTTGTATCAAGAGATTTATTACTAAGCTCTTATGATAAAATAAAAATAAAAATGAATACAAGCAGATAAATATATATACTGCGATTTAATACGACATTAGAGAGTTAGAAGCTTCATGCCATTTTAAACTTGATAATAAATTTGTGAATGTATACTAAAATGTACACCGCGAGATTCTTGCTATAAATCACGGTTAACCTTTATTTTGCAAATTAAGTATGTATTATAATAAAATTGTATTATGTAAGTCTAAGCTAGAAGAGTAGTATTTTAATTAAATAATCTAAATTAGGTCGAATGGTCATATTAATATCATCATAATAAATGTTAATGTTAGTATCATATAATATATTTTATTTACTGGGATAACAAAACTGTTACAAATAACACAGATCTTTACATAATATATGTTAAAAAAAATAAACTCATTATATTGTATATAATTAAAGTTATAAATAGAACAAACTCGAAAACCAGATCGGGTCACTAACTTTTAATTGATAATTAAAGTTTGCTAGCGTTTAACTTAACCGCGTTAAGTTTATGTCGTATTTAACACATTTTAAATTGGTTAACTTTTAATTTGACACTTTTAAAAGTGGTCAAGTAGGCTTGCTGTAAAACTAATTTATAAATCTATAATTAATTTATAAACCCTAAATTCAAGTCAAGTTCATAACAAAATTAATTAAACGCGTTCTGATTATGAAAAATAATATAAGCGGTTTTCTTAGTTTTCTCATATTAGGTACTTATCCAAGTTCAATATTTAATATTACGTATAATACTTAAATCAATTTCTATATCAATTCACGTCACTTGGAATTGCCGATTCACTAGAGTGAATAATAAATATACGTTTCATCGAATCTAGTCTACATTTATTGCCTATTTGTAAGTTTGTATGAATACATATAGCATATTTTAAAATTTAGTATTTACATATATTGTATTAAGCCATCAGTGTTATGGGTTTCTCCTGTGTCTGTGGCAGATATTGATTTTCTTATCTTCCCATCAAATAACCTGACCACATTGAATTCGTGATGAAGGGTCATTCACATTACAACGTGACAAATGTCGGGTGCATTTTAGATTTATTTGCTTAATTTTTATTACATTTACCGTATGTATATATATTATATATACATATGTGTTATAAACGTTAATTAAATTATTCTATATTCTAGAAGAATTTGTTAGAGCTGAAACCGGAATTTCGAGATAAGGCTTAGTTAAATACATTGTGTATCTTAATTACCTCGCATATAAGTTTGTTTCTCATCTGTAACTAACTAAAGCATAATATTACGAAATATACTGTCTATGAATATTTAACATAATCATTTATAATATCAGTTCCAAATCTGATACATATTTTTCCATTATTAACTTTAATAAGTCTAAGCTTAATACTCTTAAATATCAGATAAACAGTATAAAACTACTTTTGCTGAGATTTTAATTAGAACTTGCGGTATTTCATGAAACACTAAATTCACCAGTGGGTATTACATTACCGGTCTACCGGTGAAACGTTAAACCAAAATCAAGCTTTTTAATTAACAAAATAATTATTACTCAAATAAGTGTTTCGTACCAAATTAAACCCTATATAAGAAAAAAATTATCTGCCATTATTACAATCAATTTCACATCTATGGTTCTTAATAAATGGGATCTATTTGTAATGGCACATGTATACGTTACTTTTCAAGATAATCCATTGATATTAATATCACTGTATATACGACATATTTAAAAAAATCGTTGACATTAAGTATGATTTTTTAATAATGCTAATTTGCTCCGAACATTAAAATATAATATAGGAATAAATGTTATGAAAAGCACCATTATATTGTAAGCAATCGGTCCATTGTCACTGCATCATAAAATAAAGTGTTCCTATAGTAATGAACTTAACAAAGAGTCCATCATGGAAAGTTGATAATTATGAGGTAAATCAATATGCTATGAATAAGCATATCTGAAGAATGTATATTATCTTCATTATAAACAATAATAGCTTATTGTTATTTTATAGATTTTTAATTATTTTTTCATCAAATTCAAAATGATCCAATCACATTAGACAGCATGTTACAAAATGAGAGTAATATTTTTAATGATTTTAATATTTTTATTTTAATATTTACTTTACTTTGATATAAGAAAATATCTTCTTAAAAATATATGTCGTTGAAATATTAATAATTCTTAAGCTGCCATTCTTTAAAGTAATAATGAAATATTTCGCAATATTATTATATAAAATACCAGCAATATTTTTTATCTTCTTATACATAATATTTACATTCTCTCTTTATAGTCTTATATCATCTGGAAAATATTTGTATTCTTTTACCACATTTTTCATTTGCCTCTAAATGATTTCACAGGTAAATTGTGTATTTTTTTTATGAATTTAATTGCAGCATTGGTAAAATATAGACAGAAAAAAATATGTTTTTTTCATTTTCATTAATTACCACTGATACTCAAAATTCTCTTAACCTACAAAAAAAATAACTACGCGATATTTGTCAACGAATATTTTAATATTTAAGTTGTTAGTTTTCTGTACGAATTTAATTTTTTGCTGAATCCTGGAGAATAATATTGACACATTGATAAATCCCGGAAATTTGATGTTATTCTTTTAATTGTAAATGTATAGGCTTGAGAAGCTAAACATTTTACTATACAATTATAAACACCAGCGACTAAGTCGATTTCGGCATGTGAAACATGCAAAGCTTTAGATAAGTTAAAGTATCAGCTATGAATCATATAGATAAAAATTATTCGTCGCAAATCTTTGAAACAGGATAACACTTGCATTTGGAATTTACATCTAAGTTGCCAACAGCAATCTGTTCCAAAACTAGCCATCATTTTGTAATTGGTCGTTTTACTGAAACGATCAGAAAATAAAACACTAGTTCGTACAAACCTTAACTAAGTAGAACCGAGTTCACCAGACCCTAATTCAGACCATTGATAATCGCAGAAGCCGCCGCTTCTCTCTTCGCATACCCTGGTACTGCTTAAAGTTCGGAATCCAGAGTGGTGACGTCTAGAGCCAATGGACGCACATAAGGAAAACTTCACCTATGATTATTATTATATATTATACACAATGTATGTCGCGATTTAAAAAAAATATCAACTTTCCAAACATTTTTTTATAATATTAATAATTCAGTTATGGATATTTTTTTACTGCTTTTTTATTGCTTTATATTTTTTTTAAATTAACGATAAACTATTCTATATTTATCAAAAAATAGTTTCATGATGTAATGGAATACAAGTGTTGGTAGAATCCATAATAATATCTATGATACATAAAGTATGGAACATAAATTTTGCCACTTGAAAAATGTTAGAGGAATCTATCGATTCATTTCAAGTATAAAATGAAAGACAGCTGATGTATGTGGCCTTTTTTTTAGTTATTTTTAGTGTTATAATAATATTATTAGTTTTGTGAACTGCCTCTTAAAGTTCTATAATTTTTTTGTATTCACTTAAAAATTATTATGTTGTAGTAAAAATATTTACAGTAATATTATTAAATTGCAGCAAGATCGCTAAGTAAATTAATAAGACAGTTAATATCCAAATTGAAAAGAAAAACATTAAAAATTGTTTTTATATAGTATATAAGCAATCCTTTATTCATTATGTTTTATGTCCAATTACTAATTGCATATTTAACAATAATATATTTAAAAATATACCGTTAGGTGTACTATAGTAATCTACGTTCTTATCTGGATAGGGCTTAAATACTTTCTCTGGAACCTCGATTAAAAAATTTTAAAGCAAAATTATTATTTTAAATTGAGTCTGCTCACAAATTTTAATGAAATATTTTTATACACTATAATTTACCGTATCTTTAATTTATTAAATTTTTAGGGAATATTTTAAATGCGAATCTAACGGATCATCCCATATCTTAACACAATACGCATTTTAATAATGATGCTCCTGGCTTGTAATTACGATATTGCGTGCTCCCAAGCAATTCAGTATTTGAGTTTATTAGCTCATTAACAATATGAGCTGTCGCACAGTTTTCATCGTCGATATCGCCATTAATTGAATTATCAGCGACGAGCACGTGCTCGTCTATAATTAATCGGTACGTGCCAAACAAGTGTTTCGCTCAAAGGGAACCGCAATTTTCCGACCGATTGTGTCCCGGGCACCCGATTTTACATCGGTCGCTATACATTTTCACAAATGAATTAATTCATACGCCATAATGCACAGGCACCGACTATATTGGTGCTCTACATGCGCAACTGTGTTTAAAATTCTGAACAAGTCCGTTGAGTTTTTATGGTATCGTATTTCTACGTTGGAAAGGTGGTATTGATTTGAGAAGCTCTAATGGAACTAATTAGGTTTAATAAAAAAAATGTTTTATTTGGAAAATAATTATATAAAATAAACATCAAGCGTATATTAATTTATTTTAATTAAAATAAGACCATCATGACCTAACAGGTTACTACAATAAGTCATGAAGGTCAAGCATCATATAAAATAAAAGGAAGAAAGTTGACGAAAGATCATCTCCAAAGAAAAACAAGATCACTTTGTAGATAGAAATTACAAGCAACAGATCAAATGTATCTAAACAATTTTAAATCATTTACATATAGAAGAAAACTTAAATTTATAGCTGCCGTACTTAATGTTTTATTGATAAACGAAAATATATGGCCCAAGTTGGACCCTTAAGGAACTTCCAAAAGTGTATATTATTTTGAATCGACTACAAACTGTGTAAAATCGCTCAAATTACTTCTAAAAAATATATTAAATCACAGTTATATAAAAGTGAGACATTTTTTTTCTAATACCAACATGATCAAGGCTTTTTTAAATCAGGAGCTGACAACACTACGATTAGTCTGTAGTTGATAATGCACAATTTTTCAACATTTTTATGATTATGGGCTATTTTTGCGCATTTCTAAAGATCAAAAAATGCCTTGGGTATGCGATAAAAAATACGCTTTAGAGAAACAGACAGACTGATTTTGTTCCAAACCAGTCTAAGAAAAGCTTCTCGATCTTAACTTCTCAAAGCTATATTTAAAATCAAAGCATTAAATTTTCTTGAAGCGATTGGCAAAAAAGAGTCCTCAAAACATAACGAAAATATTGCGCGAAACTCTGCAATATTTTGTAAGCCGTCCAAATTTTAAGACTTAAATAAATTAACTTATACCAAAATGAATGCCATTTTTTTATTTGTCAGTTGTAACGTTATTAAATCTGTATTGGTTTATACCTAGACATTACATTCCAATATTTAATAAAAATTGAATCACAAAATTTACAATTGCAGCATTTTACTAAGTCAATAATTAATACAAAATTACATGTTATATGAATTAATTTAAAAAATCGGCAAAGTAAGGCTTCTAAAAACATATGTATATAGATTATATAGTGATTCAATAGATATTTGTAAATGTCGAAGATGGTTTAAAAAATTCAAAATGCAGATTTACTTTCCCTTTTGCTCGTACAGAACGCATGCAACGCACGCCCTTATCTTTCACTCACACTCGTCACTTAGCACGCGAGCGAGCGAAAGAGAAAGTATCTCACAGAACGCGCCTGGTAAGAATAGCCCTGGGTGTAGGAAACCAGAAAAGATGGCTGCAGAATTGAAAAAAATACCATTTAAATTATGCCTCAACTGAGACACTAAACCAGTATGATACAACAGTGCATAGACACATTAAGAAGATAAGAAACACTTTGAGATAAAGTGTATGGATTCCACATAAGTCAGACAAGTATTAAATTGAAGAAATGGATGTTGTACGACAACAATCGTTGTAGAATACAGTAATTATTTAAATATCAAGTAAAAAAACCTATTTAAAATCCTGGGCTCACTGTAAAAAAGTTATTTTGTGTGAATAGTTAGGTTGCAAAGGGATTGTGCATTACAAAACTTAGGATTAGCTGGATAGTTCGCATAAGGAATTTATTTAATAGACTTGTACTTAATTACCCTTTCGAATAACATTTATTTCGATCGATGCAATATTACCCAAAATCAAATAGAATATTTTAATTCAAAGCATTCAACATATACTGTTAATGAAATTTATAAAATGACTGAGAAGTAAAAAAATAGTCTTGATTTTATCTAGCCCTTCAACATGCTTGTGTTAGTAGAACGCGATTTTAATAAGTCACGCATATTGATAAGAGCAGTAAGATTTAATTAAAAACAATATTTGACTCAATCCTATTAAAATTATAATATCAGAATTGCCCTTGAGTTTGATTAATTATATTGTGAAATGGTGTGTATTTGAGAAACAGTTACAGCTTTTCTCTATAAATTATATTAATGTAGATCTACATTTTTTACATTTGTGTGTGTGTAATAAAGTATAAATATATATAAAAAAAACGGGTATTCATTATACCGTAAATATAAAACATGCTTTTATATGTCATTGTAATAGTGAGCAGTGTAATTTGCTAAGTTATATATTGTATATACAAAATAATAATAAGAAACAACTCAAGTAAAATAGTATTTTATATACTTGGTCCTACATATAAATTTACCTCAATAATATGATTATAACATATTTATTAACTTCAGTTTCCAAAGTATTCTTATTAACCTTTAAATAATAAATAATATGATACCTTATTCATTATTTATAAATTAAAAATGTATTATTAAAACATTATGATACAACATCAGAGCGGATTGTAAATGTCAATTTGATTAAATATACATTTTCTTATATCTAAAAGGTTAATTAAGAAATCACTTAAATATATGAATATGCATTTCATGGTAGTCTCATGGCAATGCCTTGACTTAATTATACAAGATGAGCAGAACAAATAAACTTTTCATACCAGTGACTTAATTCATTATACCCAAAGAGAACGTTTCTTGATTCAATTTTCCGACCCAACTATTTGGCTTTGGTGACTCAATCAAACTTAATCAAAGGACAAAAGTTATTTAATGGATAAATATATTTTTATTTATTTTACGCTGTTTTTAATACTTAAAATATCACAGAACTAAATACGTAAATTTAAAAAATATAAACGATATTAACATATTTTTTAATAATTTACAAAATGATATAGTAAAATGAAGAAATATAGATTCTATCCCAAGAAAGTATACGTAATTTATAAACAGAAAAACAATTTGAATAACTTGTGTACGTGCAATCAATAAAGTTTATATCGTTCTTTGCATATACAATATTCAACACAAAAAAGTTCTATGGAGTGAATATATTATATAAATATATTAAACTTTTTACATGGATAATATACAATTAGTTGACATGATTATTATTTATGATCAGCTCAATTGGAAATGATATTTTTGCTTTTATAAAAGCGATCGATTGGCATATTTCCAAGATCAATGCAGCCAAAAATATATGACATTTTATATAAACAAATAAGTGTTTATATAAAGTTAGTGTTTCTAATTAAACACATTGTTTGTTTGGATGTAAAAAATAATAATTCATATTATATAACAATGTTTTTCCTTGAAAATCATAGCACGTTACTCGTTATTTACTGGCATAGTTATTATGTGATTATATTATTTAGTTCAACTATGTCGGGTATGCAACACTCGTTTGTAAGATGAAACTTGGCTTTATACTGAGAGCATAAATAAAATGGACACAAAACCATTTAATGGCACGTTACATTGAATAGTGCAATAAATTCTTACATAAAAGCTTATGATGAGTATAATTTTTAAAGTACTAGAAAATTAACGATTTTCTATAATAAAGTATACTATTATATGTAGTTCGTATTACTTAATTAAAATATAGTATATGATATAAATTTTTTTATATACATATTTTATATTTATTTCATTTAAGTTTGTTAATCCAACTAATATATAAATGTTATTCACCAATAGCGATATGAAAATTAATATATTTATTTTTTGTAAACATATTTTCTCTCTACTAAATATTGTACAAAATAAATATATTTGTCTTTTAGTTTGTTAGCTTCAAGAATGGTATATTTTTAGGTCTCGCAAAATTTTCAATCTTTCTTGAACGCGATTGGGGTTGAGATTTGAAATACATTTACGTTCACTTAAACCGTTTTTCCTATGTTTGGTGTTGCGTCCTTTGCCGTCGCTCTGTAAAGATCAAAGTAATACAGACGTCTCTTATAATGTAAATAATAGTAGAGAAAATTTATTACACGGCCAATTTTACGAACGATATTGAATGAAAGTCGTACGTTGAATTTCGTTAAAGCAACATGACTTTGAGTGAGAGTCAAAGGATTTTCATTAATAGATAAAATACTGATTAAAGAAGCGAGCAAAAGTATGGAACTTAAATATATACTAAAAAGGATAAAGATGAGATTAAATTTATATTTAAAATACAGTTTTTCATAACATAAATCATATCATATAAAGAAGCAGCACACTAATTAAATTTTATTATTTTTTATAAATTAAATTATATACAGATATACATGTAATAAAAGTAGTAATTGATGTTTTAAATGTAATTACAATTTTAAAATAATAAATCAAAATATTTAGGTTAATTGCCTCTGATTTATTAAATCGATGTGTATATTACACTTAGTAAACAAGGTTTTAGTGTTATGTTATAATGTGGCCTATAAATATATTTTCTGTATTTATTGTATTAAGTTTCAAATGTATCAAAGTGTAAAAATGTCACGTTTTCATATAGTTTCCAATTTCATACTTATTCTAGATAGTATCCATTATTTTATTTATGGCAGTTTTTTTAACCTAACAAAAACATGTATTTTAATATAAAACAGCATTAATTTTAGGTAATCCCGAAATAAATGTCGTTTTTTATTTGTAATGCTTCCTCTGGGAGATTATTTTTATATTCATTAGCATTGGACGCTTTAATTTAGAATTTTTGTCTGCGTTTAGATTTTTCCGTCAATGTAGTGTTGTATCGATCGAAATAAATGGTAATCGGAAGAAGCAAGGTCTATAGAATAAGGTGGATAAGAATAACTAAAACCATTTTTAACATTTATGAATATCTAATAAATCATCTTCCACTTCACAAATGTTTATAGTGTCCTTAGATTTTTTTAATTAAAATAACATCTTATTTTGTATAAATAAATAAACCTAAAAAAAAATCTGCCATTATAAATCTTGGAGCCCATTTTTTAATATAACGGAGTGTGAAGTCCAGATGTGCACCAACACAGATACTTAAATAAAAAATACGAGATTTATTTCAGGATTACTAAATATTATATATAATCATAATTATATTATATTATTTTAGAAGTTGCGATTTCAAGTTGAAAAAACGATTTTTTTAATTCGTGATCATTGCATTTGCATCACTGCAAATATGTCGAACATTAACCTTTTTACCGCGGCTGATATTTTTTGCGTGGCATTTAAAATTTTTGTAACATGTGGGGGCATCTAATAACGCCATATTTTTAAAAATAATATGGCTCAATAAATTCAAGTGATTTACAGTCTTAAATTATATTAAATAATCATACTATTAGGCTCAAAGGTTTAGATGGAACTTTTATATGCCCAATGAGTACAGGCCATTTTCTTGATGACTTTCGCAGTGAAAGGGTTAAGTCTTAATTTACTTTAATTTTGACAACGATATAAGCAAAATACAATTAATTTAATAAAATATTTTTTATTCTAAAACATATATATTTATTTTTTTAAATTAAAATTAAATTTATTTTGTTGGTAATTATGTAAATCTAAATCTCATTATATTTTATTTGTAACAAAAAAATATACAAAGGGACTGAGAGAGGACGCGATCTGCGTCGCGTCGCTTTGCACTCTATATGACGGCTATGGACGCTGTGTCGTATTCGCCCCTGCTGCCGTCACAGAAATTAGGATAATTTTAATTAATATGATTTTATGTAACTAGTACTTGATTTCTTAGAATACAAGCCTTAAACTTTTTGTCGAATAAATTTATTCGAATTTTACGACCCTAAAAACCAAGGGTTGCGTACCACTGTTCTGGAGCACTATTCTCTCTCGAAGGCAATAAGCAACCATGTGCTAAAGCAACACCAATTTCTCTCGCTCACACCGATCCATCTTGTGTTTGAGCACTATTTTTTATTGCTCTTGCCAATTCATCGTAAAATAATTTTATTGTTTGCATAAATTCACTATACGCTTAAGTCCTATCCACTCAAGTAATAACACCAAAAGCCTCGGATGAATATCAAGATCAAAGTTTCAAATTCTGGTCAAATTTATAACAAAATCTTTAACAATCAAATGCGCAATTATTTTGACAGGATTAAATAGATAAGGTGGATTATAATAAAATTTTACCATATTTTTCTTTAGTGTATTTTGATTTAGAAAAATGCTTTTGCGCTTAATTTTTGTTAAACGTTTATGCAAAACACTTTGTCGTAGCAAAAGATTCACATGCCATTGATTGTGAGAAAACGATTAAAAATATATAATTTCCGTTTAGTTCGTGCGACACCCATTTATCAGGCTTTAATATTTTTTTAAGCTGGTAAATATTATAAATATAGTCCAGAGCTGTCAATTTGCAGCTCTAGAATTGTTGTGCGTGGTTCTGATACAACTAACGCTTTCAGTTGGTCGTTATCAACCGAAAAAATACTTTTTTAAGCACCATGATTTTTTTAAAACTATAATTGCACCGTATATTTTTTAATCGTATCTGCACAAAAGCTTTGTTTATGAATTATACGAAAAGTTTTTATTTTATTTTTTTACATATTTAAATCATATGTTTAATTAAAAGCAAATAATAATAATATACAATAAGTGATAATCACATTTTTATTAAAAAAGTGTTAGTTATTTATTGTTAATTTATTCTAGTGACTATGAAATTTTATACATTTTTTAACTGTAAATAAGTTTTTAATGCCAACATCATTAATTTTTTTTCAAAAACCCAACGCATACAGTTATCAATAACCTAATGTGTTACCACGACCGTCGCAGTGAGAACACTTGGTAACGAGCGTTCTCACTGCGACGGCGACGGCACGATTTTATTACTTTTGACGTGGATTTTTGACTTCTGAGAAGGGATAATTGTTTTTTGCGCCCTCCTATTGGGAAAAATTTGATTTAGATGTACTTTATTCGATTCTCACTTATCGTTATATTATTGTAAAAATTCTTAATATAAAAGCTTGATAATCAAGAAGTTTTATTGCGATTGCACTATTTTATTGATTTTGACATGCACTGAAAGTTAATTATATGGCAACTCTGAGCAGCAAAAAAAAACATGACTAATTACCAAGTTAATATTATGAATAGATATTTTTAATAATTTTTATTTTGTATTCCTATATTGAATAAACTAAAAATAAATAGCTGCATTTATGTTAAAGCTCGTTTTCAACAATAGCTTTCATATTATTTTTATATCTCCGTTATAAACAGCACGTTATTTATATCGTTCATATACAAATTCGATGTATCATCATCGGGCCGATTGACGCATTTGAGCCGATTTTGAGAACGAGCACCTCACAAAAGCTCTCCGACCTAATTTTATTGTACACTTTGATTCGCACGGCCGATTTGTGCGGCCCACGCGAATACATCATTCCACACCGCGATGCGTTGTTCGACACGAAACGGCCGTTCGATCCGGAAAATTTATGGATAACGAGGTGGAAGTCGTATAATTATAACACCTTCGCAACGTTTACCAGATCGAATGCAAACACATCTGAACGATCTTGACCCGAATAAGATTTTAAACGATTTAGTGGGTTATAAAGTTTAAATTTAGACCGTTTTCCAAATTAGACGTGTGATTTAAAGATGACGAAAGACGAACAAGGTATTGACCTTCTAAGCATGTTATTTTTTAACCTAAACTAACATGAAATATCAACTGAGATATGGATAGGTACTAAGACTTTTTATTCGATATGCGGACGAAACATCTATGAATTTCTACAACATCAAAATTTATAATCTGTTATGGGTTATTTAATAAAAAGCTACCCAACACATTTTTAATTATAAGTTTTGCAGTTTACATATGTAACTATATAATAGACAGATATAACTAGATTTTTACAAAACAATTTTAGCAATTTCATAAAAAAATTAAATTATTTATAAAAAAACTTTGCTAATTTTTTTATTATTATTGTATGATAATTATAGTTAAAAATTGGTTAAAAAACATACCGAAAGTAAATGTCTGTACAGTGTAAGTGCCTGTATTTATACCTTAAAAATCTTCATTGTAAACACACATACTAATACCCGTAATAGCGTATCCATAAAGTGCATGACTTTAAGAGCTGAACTCAATTACAGTTTTATTTAAAATTAAGATATAAATCAAAACACTCATCTAAGCTGTATAATGTATATTTTATAGTAACTCTAAAAAAATAAATAAAATGTTAATTGAAGTTGTATTAAATATTATTTTTGTTGTATTTTTATTTTATTGGATTTGGGTATCTGTAAAATTTATTTTTCTTTATATTAAAAGAATCCTTACAGATTCATTGGTGAATTTAAGATTGTATATTCTCCGGTTTTCTTGGATCTTTACTCAATTCAACGTAAGATTGAACATTTTTATATATACAATATATATGCAAATATTTAGCCGCAATAGGAAATATTACATTATGCTGAAGCCAATCATGCTTGTTAACGAGAATACTGTCTTGTGGCACTGTACACTTTTCTTAAAAGTTCAGATGATAAAAATAAAATTTGTTGTTCCTTTAAACGTTAAGAATACGAAATGCTTCTTTCTAATGATCTAGTTCAGTAGAAATGGTAATTTTATAAAATAATAAAATATTATAAAATTATTTAACACCTTAAAATTTATATTTTTCGTTAAATAATATTAAATTGTATATTAGCGGATTAAATTGTAATGGCCACGTTTTATGAATAATTTACTATTAAAAGTCTTCTAAAATTATGTCACTTAAAATATTAAAATAAATATAAAAGTTTTAAGTTATTCATACAAAGGATAAACTTCGAATTTAAATTATTCTAATATCACTTTTTTACTAGCTCAACGACTCAAGATGGGTCTTACTTCCTTATTTTTAGTTTTAGAATTTAATAAAAAAGTATTTAAAATAAATCATACAGATTCACCAATTACTACTTCAAGTTTTAATATCGTAAAAATAATTAAAATTTATATTTCGCTTGATTTTGCCATTCACGATAAAGTTAAATAAATGAAAAAAGGTCTAGCGGGCCATATACCTGCACAATAACTGTATACATTCATTGCAAGTCGAGTCGATAATTATTTGTCAATTTAATGAAACATTACAGAACAAATCTAATTATAAATTCAAAATCAGCGTTTTATTTTAGTACAAAATATATGTATATCCTACGTATGGGGATGGGGAGCCATACTTTCATATGTATGTAATAATTAATAAATTATAATATTTTTATTGTATAATCATTTTAATCGGCATTACGCTCTGGCTCATAAAATACTAATTTACCGCCTATATCTCGTACTTTTTTATTATTTGTAAATTTCTCACAATTTACTTATATTTTGGATACCTAATTCCTAAAATATTCATTACTTGATTTTCTCCTAGTATTTTTGTGCTCTTATGATGTGCTCTCTTTTGTCAAACGCTCTTATGACTGTCTGCGCATTTGACGCACGCTATTTTGTTACAGCGCTACTTTGGTAAACGCTCTTATAATGCAGTGCTCTTTTGACGCACGCCCATTTGTCCGCGCTCATTTGTGACGTTGCCATAACGGTCGCATAGGCGAAATTGAACAATAAGACTTTCAATCCCAGTTTAACACTCTTTATATTAGCTAGTAATGTTCGGACCGAATTTAACATACATACAGATTGGATCCGTATCGGCCTTTGTTTAGTGCGGATTTGCATATATATTTTAACTAGAAATAAATTAACTGCGATCGAACTACTAAACTGACGAAAATAAAATCTTCGCGAGTACAGCTTACGCGTATGACGGTGTATATAACGCAGCACAAAACCGGACTAGATACACTTGACTTTCTGATACGCATTGCCGCTCAAAAAAATTCTGTATTTTAAATATCTTTCGGAAATCGAAATCGAATCTTAAAGCAATAATGCGGGAAGATTACTATAAATAATACTGTAAGATTTACAATATTTGACATAATATCTTTTTTATCTATAACAAGCTTTGAATATCGCCCCAGTATTTCTAGGCATTATAATTTGGATGATAAAAATTGACATAGAATTTTGTGGTTTTTAAGAAAAATATTAAAAATAATCACCAAAATCGAATAATAAAATGTTTTGCAATCAAATAATTACACTTACATAACAGCTCAACAAGCACTTATTACAAAACCCGATACCTTGGAAATATGAAAATACTGTTATTCCATAATGATATTTGAAATTAAAACCATATTTGGACATATCAAAATATTTAGGAATTTATTTAAACAGTTCTTAAAAAATAATTAAATTGATCATAAGAAATGATTTCATTAAAAGATTATTGAAACTTGTACAAGATTTAAAATTGGTAGAAATAGTCTTAGCGTGAACGTGTCTAAAGCTGACGTTGAACGTTCGTTCAGGTCGTTGAATCGCATTAAATACATATGAGAAATTTGATTTCCTACGATGTATGATACTAAATGCCCTTGCTGCACTATCAATCCAGAAAGTGTATAAAATAAATCAAATTAAAAATTAAAATGAAAATTATAATAAAACAATTGTAGAATTTACAATTTTAATAGTGGACCATTTATAAACTTGTTTTAGAAACAATATTTTTATTAGCTTACAAATAATAATAATAAACTATTATGCTAATCTCTCTTAGTAAATTGATTAGTGTTTTTATAAATCGATATATTGTTCTATAGTTTCGGGTCTCTGGGTATCTGGGCAGTAAATGGATCTCTTGGTGCAGAGGTATTATATTATATACCAATTAATTGTCATAATATTTAAGATTATAATAAGATTCGTATTTATTATTTGCATCAAATATTGGCATAATCCATCTTGTTTTAAGTGGTTAGATATCATTCCTACTACTATTACTGTCACAGTAATAATAACAAGGTTAATATCAAATTCATCGTCACTTTCTTAAACATCCATTATTATATATTTAGATAATTTGTAAAAATAAATCAATATATGTATTTATAAATAATTAAGACACAGATTACAATGAAAATATTATTATTTATTAATTATTACGTACATACAATATTATGGCTCCCTATCCCCATACATATCATATACATCAGTGGCGTGCGATGACTGAAAAGGGCATGCGGTTAGGAGGGATGGGAACAAAAACTATATATTTTTTAATTTATTTTTTTTATTTTATAAACATATGTATTTATTTTTAAAAATTATATTGAAAAATTGTAGAATTTACCATTTTAAAAGGGGACCATATATGATATAAACTTGTTTTAGAAAGAATATTTTTATTAGCTTACAAATAATAATATTAAACTATTATGCTAATCTCTCTTAGTAAATTGATTAGTGTTTTTATAAATCGATATATTATTCTATAGTTTCAGGTCTCTGTGTATCTGGACAGTAAATGGATCTCTTGGTGCAGAGGTATTATATTAGCTTAACAATATTTACTTGGCGCACCATACCAATTAATTGACTTAATATTTAAGATTATAATAAGATTCGTATTCATTATTTGCATCAAATATTGGCATAATCCATCTTGTTTTAAGTGGTTAGATATCATTCCTACTACTATTACTGTCACAGTAATAATAACACGGTTAATTTGAAATTCATCGTCACTTCCTTAAACATCCATTATTATATCGTCATTTGTAATTATATGGATAATTTCTAAAAGTAAATCAATATATGTATTTATAAATAATTAAAAATCAGATTACTAATTCTTAGTAATTTACTAGCTCGAAAATACATGAAATGTGTAGAGACTAATATTATTATTTGAGTTGCCGCTAAAAATGTCGATACTCAGGTCGATGGTTGTCGAGCGAGATAGCGAGCTCTGCTTACATCTCGCTCTTTTTTCCGTCATACTAAAATCGTTTTTATTTCATAACAGACACACAATATTAAGTAACAATTATGCCCAATTAGAGCATATAATCCCGTTTCATCCTATATCATAAAAATATAGATACCCTTTGAAGGAAAAAATCAGTTAAAGAGCAATAGTAAAACTGTCAAGTATGCGGTCGCGTTATGTGGTCTTAGCACGGCGCGAAACGTCCATGTCCAACTTTACAATAAACTTACACTCGTAAATTGAAGATTATTGAGTTATTTGCATAAGTTAAGAATTGAATATTACTAAAATGTGTTTACCACAAGTTTTTTTATCATTAATAAATTGAAATTGGCAAAATTAGCTCCAACACAAAGCCAATAAATGCATTTCAAGTATTGTCGACATATGAGTGCAACGCTTGGAATACACTCAGATGTCGACTTACGCGCACAAAGGGTTAACTATATTCGAAAGACACATAATAGAAAATGAATAAAAAGACATAACCTTGACGTGACGGGTAGCGGGGGCCGCGTCGCGTCAGCGTCGGTAAGGACGCCAGCGCCAGCGCCAGCGCCACGCCGCCGGTGCAACTAAACACTACACTAATTTTAATTATACACTGCTTAATTCTAACACATACACTGAATTACACTATCACTTTATAATTAAAAACATCGAAAGGGATATTATTATAAAAACACTTATTCGACAAACAACATTGCAACACGACCGTCAATGACTAATGTCACATAGCTACTGATTTTTTTTTAAATATTTCGTGCATAATAAACCATAAGGATTAAAATGTCGTGCATCTCAGATAACAAAAAATATATTTTTTAACAAAGGTTGCCAATTTGTCTAGTTTTAAAATATTTATCTCTCATTCGATTTATTTTAATGCGAGAGTGTTGTTGTTGTTGTTGACCTAAAAGTATAATGTCGATGATTTGAAGTTTATTTATATGAAAAATAATATTTAAATCTAATTTATATGTGCGAAATTGACGACATTTTCAAATGACGTTCTTCCATTGAAAATAGTTAAAAAAATATATTTTTATTACATATTGATAATATGGTATTTAGTGGCGTGCGGCGACTATGAAACGGGGCATGAGGTTAAGGGGGGGGGGGAACAAAACTATATTTCTAAATTTATTTTCTTTATTTTATAAACATATTATGTATTTATTTTTTGAAAATTAATTTTATTCGACGCTCCTTCTTACAAAAGTCAACAATAACCGCATAATATAATATATTGTCTTTCTTTAATTTGTCTAAAAGTTTTTTTCGATTGATATCAATGCAAGAGCTGACAATCTATTCTCACTTTGACTATTTCTATTGAATGTTTTAATTTTTTCATTGTCAAAAATGATCTTTTTAAAGCACTTGTCGCCGGTATAGTTAAAATTAATTTTATTAAATTAAATACTTCTGTTAATGGCGGCCGGTCAAAAAAGCGTGCATCAAATGAGCGCTACATTATACGCTTACCAAAGTAGCGCTGTAACAAAATAGCATTTCATTAAATTGCCAAATAATTATCGACCCGACTTGGAATAAATGCGTACAGTTATAGGGCAGGTATATGGCTCGTCAGACCTTTTTTTCATTTATTTTAGACAACTTCACTGTATCGCGAATGTCGGCCGAGTACGAATATTATATAATATATTCTTCTTAATTAAACGATCAATGTTTTATATTTAAAACTGTAAGAAAATGTATATATTATTAAACCCACACATATGATATATGTTTGTATATCGAAAATTTTTATATCTATGGTCAGAAATGGGCCAAGACCTTGGGTTAATTTAGTATTTTAATTAATTATTGTGTTTAGTATACATATACATATGTACCAATTAGTTGTAATGGATCTTCTCCAGCTGCTGGTCAAGCTTTTTTTAGTTGAATTTCTCCAAGTATTTTTGCGCTCTTATGACACGCTCTTTTTTGACAAGCGCTCTTATGACTGTCTGCGCAGTTGACGTACGCTATTTTGTTACAGCGCTACTTTGGTAAACGCTCTTATGACGCAGCGCTCTTTTTACGCACGCTTATTTGTCCGCGCTCATTTGTGACATTGTGACGTTGCAATATTAGATAGATGTGCATATTCATTTCCATAATTGAATACCATACCAAATTCAAATTGATTAAGGAATGGATATACAAAATGGTGTATTTTTAATTATTAATATTTAATGGACCTTACTTTTTTTATTTAAAAAAAATATAAACTAGATTGATAATAAAAATGATTTTTAATATCTAATTATTATAACATATATTATTATTTGGTAATCTAGGACTAAATCTTATATCTGTGTTGCTGCAATACTTTATAGACGGAAACATATTTGGAACCAAATTAGAGAACTAACGAAATATTTGGAATCAAAGCCTCTAACCTTTTATGTTAATGGAGTAAAAAAATGACCCAGAGGCGAGAAAAGATTATTATTATTTTTTTCATTAAATAAACAACATTCTCTTTGGGATTACCTAATAAATTGATTATTATTTATTAAAAATAGATACTTGAAGGTATCGATTGTTTCTCTGCTGTAACGCGCTGTAAATATTTACAATAAAAATAATAATAATTAAACAGTTTATTTACTGACAAATATATTGTAAAGCCTTTCAGTACATAACGCAGGTTAAAAGGTAACACAGGAGACTGAAATAAACAATGTTAATACGGTTTGTGTGTATATATGTATATAATGGCAAAATAAATAAAATGGAATAAGATAACAGCGTATCGGCGATGAGTGAGCATATGCGCGAAAGTTCCAAATAAAAGCTTTGATGTGTAATGTGATTTTTTTGGGACGTGTCAGGAGCAGAATTTTAATATTGTAACAAATAAATATTTTGGCATTTGTTAATATAATGACTAAATATGTATGTACATACGAATAAGCAACAGAGTGGTTAGAATATTTAAGTTTAATGATATAAATATGATAATTATTTATTATTAAACATTTTCTAAATTTCTATAAAAGCAATAAAAATAATTAATGTTTTATTTTCGCTTGTATTCTAAAGCTTATGTACATAGGTACAAAAATATGTAAATATTTTTTTCTGTGCCTAATTTGATTCCCGATAAATTGAAAATTAATATATTTTAATATATGCGATAAAGAACCGTTGAAAGAGAATTATTGTAGCAGCTTGGAACTGTGGCAAAGTGTTCCATGTATAGTCACCGCAATCGCGTCGATATTGCGTGTACTCGGACCTTTAAAAGAGCTTTCGGGTCTAAATTGGACATAGGCTGCCCAAGAGCTATGGAAAGAGTTTGGGGAAGCAAATGGACACAAAACCGCTAAAAAAGCGACAGTATATGATAACGTCAAAAACATTGCCAAAGGTAGATCTCTTTTTTTCAAATAAAAACACCAATAAACCATTATATATATTTACGACAAAGTTAATACAATATAATATAATATATTTAATAATATAAATTCTGTAATGACATTTATTTTATTTATAGTTCAAGTTATATGTTCATCAGTAGATATTTATATAAAAACGATAAGCTTTAATCAGAAAATATATCCAAATGTATGGGGCAATTATAGATACTCATAAAAAATAAAGAACTCGGACATGGCAACGTCACAAATGAGCGCGGACAAATAAGCGTGCGGCAAGAGCGCTGCTTTATAAGCGCTGCGTCATAAGAGCGTTTACCAAAGTAGCGCTGTAACAAAATAGCGTACGTCAAATGCGCAGACAGTCATAAGAGCGTTTGTCAAAAAAGAGCGCGTCATAAGAGCGCAAAAATACTTGAAGAAAATCAAGTAATGAATATTTTAGAAATTAGGCATAAAAAATATTATATAAGTAAATTGTGAGAAATTTACAAAGAATAAAAATTCACGAGAAATAGGCGGTAAAATTAGTATTTTATGTGCCAGAGCGTAATGATTAGGCAATGAAAACATTATTATTTATTAATTATTCCATACATACAAAAGTATGGCTCCCCAAAAAACATATTATATTTTTTACACTATTTTCAACGGAAGAACGTCATTTGAAAATGTAAATTTGGCACATATAAATTAGATTTATATAATATAAAACTTCAAATCATCGACATTACACTTTTAGAAGGTCAACAACAACAACAAATGTGACCTTCGTGTCACACTCGCATTAAAATAAATCGAATGAAAGATAGATATTCTAAAAATAAACAAATAACTTCCATTAAAATAATTTGAATTAGAGGTAAATATTTTAAAATTAGACAAATTGTCTACCTTTAATAAATTTTTTTTTTTTTGCAATCTGAGATGCACGACATTTTAATCGTTATGGTTTATATGAACATAACATGAAGCATAACCTTGAACTCGTTTAAACTTGTTTATGCATCTCAAAATATTTAAAAAAAATCAGTAGCTATGTGACATCGGACGCGTAAACTGTTTCGTTACATTTTTGTCGAATAAGTGTTTTTATAATAATATCCCTTTCGATGTTTTTAATTATAAAGTGATAGTGTAATTTAGTGTATGTGTTAGAATTAAGCAGTGTATAATTGAAATTAGTGTTTACAATAGTGTTAGTTGCATCGGCGCGGCGTGGCGCTGGCGTCCTTCGACGCGCCGCCACGCCGATCACGTCAAGGTAATGTCTTTTTATTAATTTTCTGTGTCTTTCAAATATAGTTAACCCTTTGTGCTCGTAAGTCGACATCTGAGTGTATTCCAAGCGTTGCACTCATACGTCGACAAAACTTGAAATGCATTTATTGGCTTTGTGTTGGAGCTAATTTTGCCAATTTCAATTTATTAATGGTAAAAAAACTTGTGGGAAACACATTTTAGTAATATTGAATTTTTAACTTATGCAAATAACTTAATAATCTTCAATTTACGAGTGTAAGTTTATTGTAAAATTGGACATGGACGTTTCGCGCCGTGTTAAGACCACATAACGCGACCGCATACTTGACAGTTTTACGGCGTCAATTACTATTGCTTTGTAACTGATATTTTCCTTCAAAGGGTATCTATATTTTTATGATATGGGATGAAACGGGATTATATGCTCTAATTGTGCATAATTGTTACTTAATATTGTGTGTCTGTTATGAAATAAAAAGATTTTAGTATGACGGAAAAAAGAGCGAGATGCAAGCAGAGCTCGCTATCTCGCTCGACAACCATCGACCTGGGTATCGACATTTTTAGCGGCAACTCAAATAATAATATTAGTCTCTACACATTTCATGTATTTTCGAGCTAGTAAATTACTAAGAATTAGTAATCTGATTTTTAATTATTTATAAATACATATATTGATTTACTTTTAGAAATTATCCATATAATTACAAATGACGATATAATAATGGATGTTTAAGGAAGTGACGATGAATTTCAAATTAACCGTGTTATTATTACTGTGACAGTAATAGTAGTAGGAATGATATCTAACCACTTAAAACAAGATGGATTATGCCAATATTTGATGCAAATAATGAATACGAATCTTATTATAATCTTAAATATTAAGTCAATTAATTGGTATGGTGCGCCAAGTAAATATTGTTAAGCTAATATAATACCTCTGCACCAAGAGATCCATTTACTGTCCAGATACACAGAGACCTGAAACTATAGAATAATATATCGATTTATAAAAACACTAATCAATTTACTAAGAGAGATTAGCATAATAGTTTAATATTATTATTTGTAAGCTAATAAAAATATTCTTTCTAAAACAAGTTTATATCATATATGGTCCCCTTTTAAAATGGTAAATTCTACAATTTTTCAATATAATTTTTAAAAATAAATACATATGTTTATAAAATAAAAAAAATAAATTAAAAAATATATAGTTTTTGTTCCCATCCCTCCTAACCGCATGCCCTTTTCAGTCATCGCACGCCACTGATGTATATGATATGTATGGGGATAGGGAGCCATAATATTGTATGTACGTAATAATTAATAAATAATAATATTTTCATTGTCTTATCATTTTAATCGTCATTACGCTTTGGCACATAAAATACTAATTTTACCGCCTATATCTCGTGAATTTTTATTCTTTGTAAATTTCTCACAATTTAACTATATTTTGCATACCTAATTCTTAAAATATCCATTACTTGATTTTCTCCAAGTATTTTTGCGCTCTTATGACGTGCTCACTTTTGTCAAGCGCTCATATGACTGTCTGCGCATTTGGCGTATGCTATTTTGTTACAGCGCTACTTTGGTTAACGCTCTTATAACGCAGCGCTTATAATGCAGCGCTTAAAATGCAGCGCTCATATGACGGCGCTCATTTGACGCACGCTCTTTTGACCGGCCGCCCTCGGACATATAATATACAGTGTTATTAGAAGCTTCGTTAACGTTAAAACAAGATAAAAAACGACATTTAATTATTGAACGGAGGACGTCGACTTATTTACGTGCCCGAGGATGAAATTTTCTTCTAAGCTTGTTTTTGTAGGCGTTCAAGTAATTGTATTTTCATATAATTAAATACCTTAACTATATAAAAATACAAGGATAAGTCTCCGTTGTTGTTGTTTTATTAAAAATATACTTCGATAAAGTTGTTTTTTAATTATCTGAAACTATTTTATTATATGAATATATTATATTTACGTTTACATATCAGAAGCGCAAAATAATATTGGCAAGTAAAAATAATAGTAATTTTCATACACCGTTAAGTTTTTACAATAATTTATGTATTATTCAAACTTATATTTACAATTTCTTGCATATTTTCAAAATGTAAATTTAATGTTTGCTAATGTTCTATAAATATAAATTAAATATGAATTGAAAAGGCTTTTATTATACGATAGGTTAGATAAGTACATAGTGATTGAAATATTGGGTTTTAAATAATGTATCGTATTTAAAATATTATTGATAAAATTTACAAAAATAAGTTTAATGAAAACTATAAAAATGACGTTTTACTTTTCTGTAAAATGGCAGTAAAACGCATAGTTTGAAAAGTGAAATAGCAAAAAATGGATAACCTTTTAAAATTATCGATTATTAAAAGTTCAGTATGGTGAAGCATGTATGTTACTTCTGCAAGTGTACTATTGGACTAAAAATATCAATTTTCTTTCCGTTTGAAAAAAACACATATTTTCTTATATATTTAAAGATTTAAAATAAAATAAAAGTCTCATTAATCCTTTGTACGCTTAAATCGACCATAGTCCCCTGATTCAATTTTTATCTTTTTACGCAAAAATCAGTAAGAAAATGATTTCGAAGAAAAAACTTTTTTTGCTGAATAAACATAAAATATAATAAAAAAAAACAAAACATTTAAACACAGTAACAAGGTAAAATTTGCATTCATTAAAATCAATTTAATATTTATTTTTTTATTATCGCGTTGAATGGGTTAAGCAATATCAGGTGGAAAAGAAAAATTATCATAAAGGAACAGCACACATTAGCATTTCATGTAGCTATCTTTTTATCTCTTTACAAAGTTAATTTTACAAGTCAGTATATACTGTCATATTGTAATGGTTTGACCCTTTGGGTGGGCACACAGCTTGTGACGGCCGGGTGAGCAGTTTCCGACCCCCCTTCCCCCCGTAGTACTAAATATGTTATAGGCGATTTATAAGTTTTTCTCCCGAGCGCTCAGGGAGACGCATAGGCTCTCGTTGCCTATGCGACATTGTAATTGCATTGCGTATTATCCTAGTAATAGCACCATGGGTGCTTATGCTACCTCAGCCGCAACACTAATGACAGTTAATATATTACCACAAAAATAATTGTGCATCTACTATCTTCTTTGTGTTAAACCGCAAAGTGTTTAGCCTCCTCTCGTAGTACCTTGCAATTTTTACCTCCTCCCTGAATTAAAAATTCATCATTAGTATTTTTTGTTATTTTTTTTACTGTTATTCGATATGGCATGGGAATCTTCAGGTGACATGGTCCCCTAGTATTCGCACAGATTGCATTCGCTCACACGTGTCTAGTCATTCTTCCTCTTTCAGACTCGGGACACTAACAGCTCCCATATGTCGAATGCTGGCCGTTGTACGTCCTCCGAGAATAGACCCGATCGCGTCTAAAATAAGAACCGGCCGTTTGAAGTGTTTGCCGTACGCTTTTGCCGGCTCTCGACTCTCACAAAGAGATTCTCAAATGCATATGCGGATGTTGTCTGTGTGTTTCTGCCACATCTGATCTGCGATGGAGATTCATCATCGTAAAGCTCGAGTGGTTGCAACACGTAAAACACGCTCGCTTTCACGCAATGTGAATTTTATGTTCGAAATAATGGGATTTTTATTTTATGGATATTACGTTTTTCAGGAATAATACCTATTAAATTAAATATAAATCTTAATCGAATAATTTATAAAAAATAATATTCGCCAAATAGAATATTTTTTTTATTTCTAAAATACTATATGATATATGGAACATATAAGCCAGAGAGATAACAAGGATAGACGCTTTTAAAATGTGGTGCTGGAAAAAGGATTAACTTTGTCTCTTTGAGAGAAAAGAAAAACATTATCTTTTGATTAAGAATGAACTATATGTTTATTTTGTGTTGCTTCCTAGAAATATTTAAATTTGATTAAATGAATACCGCAAATTGAATTCTTCAACAATCTAAAAAAAAAGGTAAATAATACCATAAGAAAAGTAAGATAAGTATACTGTATTTAAATACAATCTTGTTTTATATATAAACTAAAACGATAACTTACTTAAATGACTTTTGTAAAATTACATTATATTTATTATATTATTTAAATAATACATTTTAACTTTCACACCACAATGAAACGTTATACAAATTTCTTAATGCATTAATAATATCATCTCAGCGCTAAAAGCTTCTCGGCATAAAGTTTTGTCTTATAGCCGACTAACTTGAGTCAACTTAAACATTGATGATAACGAGAAACGTATTGAATTGTTGACATCTGATACAAAAACTTTTTAGTTTATTATATAAATAATATTCATAAAAAGAGTTGTTATTATATATTAATTAAAATTATAACTAGTTATTCAGCTTATTTCTTCTCTTTTAATAGAAATTCGGCTAAACATGGAAGGTTTAACTGTGAACCAAACTTTTTGATTTATTCTATCTCGATGCTTCGTCGCTGGTTTGAGTTTCGTATTTTTTGTTAGAGGGTGTTCGTTTGACTTAACTCCATTTGACACATGTTCAGAATAATTCAACTTTCAAATAGCGACTTTTAAAATAGCTAGAAAACATGTGCACAGAAACAAATAGTATATATTGTAATAAATATAAATATTACATTTAATTTAAAATAACTTATTTTGATGGGACTGAGAACATTATAAACTTTGTCAATGTTACTAACTTGCAAAACATACGTCAAATTAGCACCATGATAACTTACGGACTGACATCTACATATTATAGCATTTCATTACTTAGCTTTACATATATATTACTTTTATAGTTGTACATTTTTATTAAATAAATATATTTATATTTTAGTCGAACGTTTTAATTTGAATAATTATTAACTGCAAAAAAATTCAATGTTTTATATTTTTCACAACTCGCCGTGTTTAAATGGTGTGACACAATTTCCTCTCTTGGGCCGTAGGCAAAAAGAAAAATTAAATTGAATTGAATACTTTGCGAAAAGCGAGTCAAGAAAGTAGTTCAATTTTCCACATTTTTTTCACGAAGGTACAGTGCGTCCTTTGGACGTTTGTTCAACACTTTTAGCCGAAGATTTATACGAAAGCCCTAAGGGACTAGCATCGGAAGTGGAACAACGATGGCGATATAGTGTGTCGCCAAAAAGAATAGAGCGCGAAGGGTCGCAAAATACACAATAAAAATATAGATAACGTAAACAAGTATAAAGAAAATGGAATGAAAACCGTATGAGAACAAAGTGTTTTATATAAAAATGTGTACATATTTTTATTATGATTATACGTGAATATATTTGAGCCAATCGTAAAGATAAAATGGCAGTAAATATAAAATAATATGAGTAAAACAATATTACATTAAATGTCCTTATTCTTGTAAAATAAAAACAATTATAGTAATATATATATATAATTTATATGATTATTTGTAATAAATGTTATTTTTTCTGTGAATTTATACACACTGTGAAGCAAATAATAAGGTTAAATAAAAAAATAACCAAAAGAGGCGGCAAATCGATACAGCCAGCACTTCCAGAATGAATTTGCAAAGCAATTGGGTATACGTCAATTTATATACATAGTATATTTCTAAATTATGCCTTTTTATATTTTATATGAAGGATCATTACAATTATTTTGTCACTTTTCAGTATTGCTTTCCGCGACAATAGAGTAGTCCAATTTTCTTTAGACGCTTTTATTATTATTACTTGTTATTTTATACATGTAAAATGCTCATAGAATATATAATAGAATGGCGTAAGAATAATATTATTGAATTTCAGGAAATATAATTGCAACATTAGAAATATTATATATTTCATGTTTTAATTTAATTAAATGTTATCTAATACAATATTAAATTGCAGTGTGAATATTTAACTATTTAACGTTTAATAACTATATTAATTCAACTGTTTTTAAATGATAAATGCGTATATTGTATGGTCGGATTTGCAAGCGATGCAATTGGCCAGCCAACATCAGCATCTGTGATTCTAAGTATGAAAGAAATTTTGTCACATTGGGACACGATCAATCGATTCAGCGTTGATAAAATTATATTCCGCTTTAAAGTGACCATTCAAATCCATTTTTTAATATCTAATAATAGTTCTAAAACTAACAAGAGTTTTTGAACTATTATTAGGTTGTTTCGCTTAGGTTCGGATTTTAACAGCAAATTTATGTTTATCAACTGTCAAATTGAGTTTTATAAACATTATGTTGATCTTAATTATGTTAGTCTCTGATAATGTGGAAAAACGTGTACCAGATTTTCCGTTTGTAAAAAAATGCAGCTTTACTGATACTAAATAGTAAAAATATTATTCAATTGTTTGATATATTTTTACTGGCTGAGTTAGTGAAATTATATTTATACTATTTACATTCAATGTAACATATGTATTATATATACTGAACTTACACATTTGTAAATATACTATAATAAAGATCGACTTTAAAACACATTTAATTTTTTTAACATAGTCCCCATAAATCTCAATACATTTAATGAGCCTAGAAACAAAATTCTCAATTTCAATGATTTAGTATTATCGCGACTGGTTTTCAATAATCTATAATTTTTCTAAAAAATTCTGAATATTGTGAATCATAAAATATATAATAAAACCAAATGATCAATCAAAACAACGAGTTATTTATTGATGATGTCCTTACTTACCATACATATTTAATACATGTAATTATTTTAGCTACCTTTTTTCCGGTAAATATTATTTTTTTGAATAAATATATTTTTATCTTTGTATTTGAATATATCGCTCATCATATTTATAAGTAGAGAGAAAGCAAAATTACAGGTTCGTCATATTTAGTCCAAAAAAGGTAGATTATTATTTAGGGGGAAAAGAAAAGCCTGCGAAAAGGGTCGTTGTATACCATAAAGAGAAAAAACTAAAATACCTTGAATTTCGGAAGTAAACCCGGAAACAAAGGAGAGCCAGCTATTGAAGGAAAAGTGTTTCTCAGATTGAGAACGAGGGGGAAATAAAAAATCCAATATGTGCATGCAGAGGCGAAATGGATCCTTTG